>NC_133354.1:35463133-35465633 GCF_030506205.2 Paramisgurnus dabryanus
GACGAGGCTTTTTATCATGAATTTTTATTGCCCTTTTATATAATGATTCTAATAGTTTTAACGATGTTTTACACGCCTGAGACCAACTGGACATACAATACAGAAGATGCGGAACAATCATGGCATTAAAATAAATATTCGAAGCTTCAGTTGTTAATGAGTTTCTAATATGTTTATAATTCATCAAATTAAATTTCAGTTTATTGCCAAGTTTTTTATATGACTTTTAAAACCTAAATTTGAATCAAGTGTTAGACCTAAATATTTTGTTTCCTTTACATTTTTAATTATTTGCCCATTTACTTGAATTTGTTGAGTTAAATGTAACTTACGTTTATTTGAGAAAAACATTGAGACCGTTTTTTCTACATTTAAGGTCAGACAAGACGTCTGCAACCATTCTACAACTTTTTGCATCTCTTTCGATAATTTGTCAGCAACCTCCAGCTCATTTTCCCCAAAAGTGAAGATCACAGTATCATCAGCATACATGATTATATCAACGTCCGAAAAACACTCTAGGGAGATCATTTATATAGATGCTAAAAAGCAAGGGTCCCAAAATAGACCCCTGCGGCACTCCCATCGAGGTGGCTCTAAACGCGGATTTGATGTTATTTACTTGTACACACTGATGTCTGTCACTCAAATAAGATCTTATCCAGTTTTGGGTGTGTTCAGAGAGACTATATTGATTCAGTTTACTATAGAGTATCTGGTGATTAACAGTATCAAAAGCTTTGCGCAGATCAAGGAAGACCGCTCCCACCACTCTTCCTTGATCCACATATGCCCTGATTGTTTCCAAGAGATAGCAACATGCAAAGTCTGTAGAATATTTACGTCTGAAACCGAATTGCATTGGATTTAAAAGAGCTTGTGATTCAAAATGGGTGGTAAGTTGCTCCGCCACTGTCTTCTCCAGTACTTTTGACACAGCTGGGAGAATACTTATTGGACGGTAATTGTTCATGTCTTGTTTATGTCCGGATTTAAATATAGGAGTAACTATTGCAGATTTTAAGGCTGCTGGAAAAATACCCTCACTAATCGATTGATTGATCATTTTTGTCAACGGGTCCGAGAGGATCTCTTTTTGTTGTTTCAGAAAAGAAGTATCAAGTCCATAAATATCTTTAGCTTTGCTGTTGTTTAACACTGTGATTATTTTTTCAACTTTAGTTTTAGTTATTAAACTAAGATTAAAATCAGATTTGTCATTGATTATAAGAGGAGGATGAACAATTTGAAAATTCTGAACAGAGGTTTGAGCAATATTTAAAAAATATTCATTAAAATTAGTTGCTATTACAAAAGAGTCATCAATAATTTTTCCATTAATATTTAGACAAATATTCTCACATTTTGTCTTTTCATTTCCAATCAATTTATCAATGGTTTTCCATATTATTCTACTATTGCCTTGTGCATTTCTAATGATTTCAAGGAAAAAATTGGCTTTGGCCTTTCTTAGCTCGGCTGTAACTTTATTTCTTAAATTTGTAAAAGAAAATCGATCCGTTTTTAGTCCTGATTTTAAAAAAATTTTTAACGCCACATCTCGTTTTTTCATTATATCCCAAATAACTTTATTGAACCATGGCAAATTCCGTTTTGTATGTCGCTTTCTTTGCTTATTTTTGGTATATTTGGTTAAGATGTCATTTACAGCTAGCATAAGATCCTGACAGCCCTGTTCACAAGATTTTTTCTCCAGGATGTCTGCCCACTTTGTTTGTTTTAAATCTCTTTCAACCAGGTGTAAATCTTTCTTTGGGATAAATGTGATACACATTTTATTGTTCATTGGATTTTCGTTTTTAAACCTTGTTTTTATCATTTTTCTAGCTACTAGGGTTAAATTGTGATCAGACATACCTGTAACTAGATTGTAAGTTTTAATTATTCTCTCTGGTTTATTTGTCAATATTAGATCTATTAAGGTTTGAGAAGATCTTGTTATACGAGTTGGTTTACTTAGTAGTTGTGTCATTTGAAAAGATTTAGTTATTTCTTTAAATTTGTTTCTACATGATTTCTCAAACCAATTTAAATTAAAGTCACCTAAAAGGATTACTTCTTTTTCATCACATTGTTTAAGTAGATTACCCAGAGAAATAAAAAAATCTTTAGTAGCTTTAGGAGGTCGATAAATTGCTAATACACAGAAAGTCATTTGAGGGGATAAAGTAATAGTAGTCCCCACACATTCTAAGGTGCAGTCACTGATGTCCAGTTGTTTACTTTGGATATGATCTTTTACGTAAATCAGCACACCACCGCCTTTACCCTTGTTTCTGTTGCGTCTGTACAAAGTATATCCTGAGACTTTCATTATAGAAGAAGGAATAGATGGAGTTAACCAAGTTTCAGTTAAACAGAGATAATCAAGATTTGAATCAGTTAACAAATGTTCGATCTGTTCAGTCTTTGAAACAATGCTGCGGATGTTTAAATGTCCTCCGAAAATGCCCTTCGGCTTTGTTTTCGGGTTCCAAAG
>NC_133354.1:35468133-35593133 GCF_030506205.2 Paramisgurnus dabryanus
AGTCGGCACTCGCTTACGG
The DNA here is from genome assembly GCF_030506205.2 of Paramisgurnus dabryanus. Lineage (NCBI taxonomy): Eukaryota > Metazoa > Chordata > Actinopteri > Cypriniformes > Cobitidae > Paramisgurnus > Paramisgurnus dabryanus. Next base: position 35,468,153 of record NC_133354.1, read on the forward strand.
CCACACCACCCTGAACACGCCCGCTAGTTGGTACGTTCCAGGAAGTGTCTGTGCCGGTAGTAGAGGGAGAAAGGCTCCCTCACGTGGGTTTGTTAAATTTGAATTTAGTTTATAGTTTGAGTTTAATTTATTGTTTGTGAAGTGTTTATTTTGAGTTTAAACCACCGAACAGCAGCTTTATGCTGACTGTGAGGTGGTTTTTTGTTGTATTTAGTTAAAATTAAAAAAAGATCAGACGGACGCATGGCAAGCAACACTGAAATGGCTAAGGAACAATGTACTGGCAACGAAACTGGACTGGATAAACGAAAACAAGCTGGACATGATTTAAATAAAGACGCAAGGCAGGATGGATTAACTGAAAGTAGAAGAGGAATCTTTGAAAATGAAAGCAACGGTAACGAAAAGGGAATGGAAAAACGAAAACGAGCTGGAAAAGATTTAAATGAAGACGCCAGGAAAGATAGTTTAACAGAAAACAGCAGAGAAAATGTTGAAAACGAAAGCAACGGTAACGAAAATGGACAGCAAAAAAGACAACGAGATGGAAATGACAACAGTGAAAAAGCAAAGAAAAGGGGTGAGCAAAGGATTTACGCAAAAGAAGCAACAGTGATTGTGAATGTTGATAATGTGGAAGGATTGAAAGCGGAAGATTTAATAAAAGCAGTAGCAGATAGGATTGGACAAGGGAACATTTTGGTAATGAGACCACGAAATAATAATGAATATGAACTGATTTTAGAAAATGAGGAAATGTGCGAGGATCTAATGGAAGGACTAATGATTAAAGGTGTGCAGTGCAACGTAAGAAAGCTAAAAAATAAGGAGTATGTTGTCTCTTTTATGCATTTGCCTGGGTACCTAGATGATTATGAAATTTTAGAGAAATTAGAAAGCTGGCAGGTTGTGCCAATCACAAAACTTAAAAGGAGAGTGTATCCGGGCACCGACATAGAGGACGGTACGAGATACGTGAGAGTGAGGTTCCCTAAGGAGGTGGTCTCACTACCATACAGCACAAAGTTTGAGACTGCGGAGGGCTCCCAGCATTTCCGGGTGATGCACAGCCATCAGGTGAAAACCTGTCGGCTGTGCATGAGCTCGGAACATTTGCTGAAGGAGTGCCCCGAGTTTAAATGTTATAAGTGCGAGGAGCTGGGACACTTTGCACGTCAGTGTAGAGCAGTCAGGTGCCCGGATTGCAATGATTTTATAAACAAATGTGAGTGTTGGATGGAGGAAGAGGAAGGAGGGGTGGATAATCAGGTGCCCAGACAAATGCATAAAAGAAATGATAACGCAGAAGAGAGAACGAATGAAGAGGGGAGACAAATAGAGAAACAGCAGTCAACAGAGCCTGGAGGAGAAGAAGCAATGGTGGAAAAGCAGATAATTGAAGAAAAAGCAACTGAAAATCAAGAGGAAACGGTACGGGAAAAGGACACAGAAAGGACACAAATGGAGATATCGGAGAGTTTGGATGTTTTAATGGACAAAGAAGGTAACGAGGAACAACGGAGTACAGCACAAGACAGCGAAAGAGAGGACGATGAAATGGAAGAAGCAGGAGTAATGGACAGACGGGAAAAAAGGCCTTTGAGGAGAAGAACAATGAAGGTAACGCCAAATATTGATAATGCGCGAAAAAAGAAATTAAAGTCCCAATTGACAAGAGAAAATAGATTTGAGGTGTTAAGGCGAGGAGAGGAGATGGACTGAGATGATGGTATTTAAGGTTTTTATTTTATTTATTTTTTAATGGTTTTACGATGTGTGACTTTTAACGCGAGGGGACTTTTAGATTTTAAGAAATTTGAAAGAGTAACTGATCATTTTAAAAATCAGGACATCATTTTACTGCAGGAAACAAACTGGAAAGATGATATTTTAATGGACTATCGAAAGAAATGGGAAGGATGGATTTTACATAATAACGGTGATGGAAAATGTGGAAGAGGAGTCGCAATTTTAATGAAAAGTGACGTTTTTAAAGAGAGTAAAGTTTTATACAAGGATGGAAAAGGAAAATGTATGGTTGTAGAAGTAATTTATGAGATGAAGAAAATTGTTTTAGTTAATGTACATGCGCCGACGGAGGAAAAAGAAAAGAAGGTTTTTATTAATCATTTAAGAGAGTTTTTAAAGGATTATAAAGAAATTGTAATAGTGGGAGATTTTAATACGGTTTTTAGCAAACAAGACATGGCGGAAGGAACGGTTTTTAAGAGTGATATGGGAAGAAAATAACTACAATTTTTAATGGAAGAATTTAAAATGACTGATGTGTGGAGAGAAAGAAATCAAAGGAAAAAAGAGTTTTCAAGAAGACAAATTGTGATGAATTTTGTGTGTAATACGAGGATTGATTTTATTTTGTGTACAAGAAATGTGGAGAATTTTATTGAAGATATTAAGTATGAGGAGACAAGTTTAAGCGATCACAAGTTTTTATTTTTTAATATAGATTGGGAGAAATTACAAAGAGGGCCTGGAGTATGGGTTTTAAACACAGAAATTTTGAAAGACAAACATTATGTTGAAAGCGTGAAAGAAATTATTGAGAATGAGAAAAACAGTGTAATGTATGCGGAAAATAAGAGAATATGGTGGGAAAATGTAAAGTATGCTATCAAAAAATATTCAATTGAATATTGTAAATTAGTGCGAAAATGTAAAAGGTTTAAGGAGAAAGAATTGAAAGCAAGTCTTGAAAAAGAATTAAATGAAGAAAATAAGGACATTCAAAAGATCAAAGAAATCGAAGAAAAGTTGAAAGAAGTAGAGGAAAAGCAATATGAAGGAGCAAGATTACGAAGTAAAGCACAGTATATGGTTGAAGGAGAAAAATTTACGAAATTCTTTTTTGATTTAGAAAAAAAGAAAGGGAATGCTGAAATGATAAAGGAGATAAAAGGAAAAAATGGAGAAATAGTTCAGGGAAATGCAAATGTTCTAAAAGAAATTAAGGATTTTTATGAAGATCTTTTTAAGGCAAGAGGAGTAGAGGAGAAAGAAAAAACAGATTTTCTTAACAAAATAAAAGCAAAAGTAAGCGAAGAAGATAAAGAGGAATGTGAACAAGAGTTTAGAGCAGAAGAAATTGAACAAGCGATTGACGAACTAAATAAAAAGAAAAGCCCAGGAATTGATGGTTTAGGAAGTGAATTTTATAAGTGTTTTAAAGGGATTTTAATAGAGATTTTAAAAGAGGTTTTTAAAGAAATTTTTGAAAGGGAAGAAATTTATGAAAGAATGCGGATTGGATTAATGAAACTCATTTACAAAAAGAAAGGTGAAAAGACAGATTTAAAGAATTATAGACCCATATCAATGTTGAACACAGACTTAAAAATAATTGCAAAGGTTTTAGCTAACAGATTGAAAGAAATAATGCCAAAAATAATAACTACAAACCAGGCTTATGCTGTGAAGGGAAGAGATATTGCAGATGTGACGATGAGTATAAGGGACACTATTTGGTATATGACAAAAGAAAAACAAGAAGGATATGTGTTTAGTCTGGATTTTGAAAAGGCATTTGATAGGGTGGAACATGTGTTTTTATTTGATGTTTTAAAGAGTTTTGGTTTTGGAGAGAATTTTATCAAATGGATCAAGATTTTATATAAGGGTGCTCTGACTAAAGTTAAATGTAATGGTTTTTTATCGAATGCTTTTAATGTTACAAGATCAGTGAGGCAGGGTTGTCCACTCTCTGCCTTACTATATTCTTTACTGTCTGAACCATTAGGACTAGCAATTAAAGAAAACAAGAAGATAATGGGGATTGAAAGTGAGAAAAGTAAAGTGTTTCAATATGCTGACGATACTACAATAATTGTAAAGGGGAAGGAAAGTGTAAAAGAAGTTATGAATGTTGTAAACAAATTTTGTAAAGGTTCAGGAAGTAAAGTGAACGAGGACAAAACTGTGTACATGAAATTTGGTAAGGCTGCTAGTCTGGAAGATTGCTTTAAATTCAAAGAAGTGGGAGAAATGAAAATTTTAGGAATTCTAATGGGTAAAGATGAGAAGAAAACAAGAGATGATGTATGGAATAATCTAATTATTGATATTGAGAGAAAACTGAACTTTTGGAATCTAAGGAATTTAAGTTTAAAGGGAAAAGTGTTGGTTTTAAATGTTTTAATGGTTTCTAAATTATGGTACGTTTTATATTTAACTGAAATGCCTATGTGGACAGAAAAGAGGTTGAAGGAATGTTTTTTAAACTTTTTATGGAATGGAAAACCCCCCAGAATAGCACATAACACGATTTTAGGAGATATAGAGAGGGGTGGGCTGGGATTAATGGACATAGAGCAGAGAAAAAATAGTCTGAGAGTTAAAGTGGTCAAAAAATACCTACAAGAAGAGAATAATGCTGAGTGGAAAAAAACAATGAAATATTTTTTAAACAGATGGGGGATGACATTTTATGGATGAAGACAAAACTGTGGATGACGGAAAATGTGCCTGGATTTTATAGAGAGCTTTTAAGTGCATGGGGAAACTTTTTACCAAAAGTTGATTTTAACCCCAGGGGGAGAGAAAACATTTTAAATCAACCTCTTTTTTTAAATCACAACATTTTAAAGCAAGGCAAAGTGATTTATTATAAGAAGTGGATGGAGGTGGGAATAACAAGAGTCAGAGACATTTTATATGAAGTGAAAGAAGGATTTTTACCCGTACAATGTATTTTTGATGCAATGGATGAGGCAAAGGAAGAATACAGCAAAACAGGAATTTTAAATTCATATGAAATGATAAAACAAGCAATACCTGAAGAATGGCTGGAAAGAGTCGAAAAACGAGAAAATGAAAGTGAGGAGAAAGAAATAAGAGTAAATTTGGATAACACAGTGTGTGACTTTAAGGAATGTACTATTAAGATGTTTTATTGTGTTTTTAGAGACTCTGTTTTTAAAGAGCCAATTGTGACTGATTTCTGGACACAAAAATTAGTAAATTTAAAACCTGAAGAAATGTGGAATAATATGAAAGGAAAATGTGTAGCAACAAGTCTAGAATCAGAAGAGTACATGATAAGACACAAAGTGGTTTTTACTGATTTGATTTTAAACAAGATAAGAATGGAACCTAGTGCAATGTGCAAAGTGTGTAATGAAAAGGAAGAAGGGATTTTACATTTGTTTTTATACTGCAAAGAGTTGGAAAGTTTTTTAAGCAAATGTAATGATGTGGTCAAAGCTCTTGAAGAGCGATGGAATGAAAATGAATTGGACTGGAATCAAATTGTGATGTTTGGATGGACAAAGAAAAGTAAAAACAGTGCTTTTATAAATCTTTGGATAATGTTGATGAAAAGGGCAATATGGGAAAGAAGGATTGTAGCAAAAAAGGAAAAAACTGTGATGGAGGTATGGAATGTCTTTAAGAGAAAATCTGAAATGTATATTGAAAAACTGTATGTGCATTTTAAAGGTGAAGAAAATGAGAATGTGTTTTATAAGGTTTTTACTTCCGAGGTTTGTTGTATTCTTGAGGACTTAGATTGGACTTTGCCAGACATCCATTGAGGTGATGTTATTTGATTCTTATGTTGTTTTTATTATTATTTTTAATTACTGTATGTATGTAAATTTGTGATTTGATAATGTATATTGTAAATTGAATTGAAACGTTCAAAAAAAAAAAAAAAAAAAAAAAGCACGCCTGCTCTCGTCTGATCTCGGAAGCCAAGCAGGGTCGGGCCTGTTTAGTACTTGGATGGGAGACCGCCTGGGAATACCAGGTGCTGTAAGCATTTAATTAAATATTTATTTATGTCATTTTTACCCATGAATGCGTCCTTTCTGTAAGCGTTCTCCCATGGCATGGCGTTGCCACATTAGTTTTGAATTGTCTCTCGAATCGAGGCCGCACTCGTTTACGGCCACACCACCCTGAGCACGCCCGCTTTCGTCTGATCTCGGAAGCCAAGCAGGGTCGGGCCTGGTTAGTACTTGGATGGGAGACCGCCTGGGAATACCAGGTGCTGTAAGCATTTAATTAATTAAATATTTATTTATGTCATATTTTCCCATGAATGCGTCCTTTCTGTAAGCATTTACCGATGTCATGGCGTTGCCACATTAGTCTTGAAGTGTCTCTCGAATCGAGTCGGCACTCGCTTACGGCCACACCACCCTGAACACGCCCGCTCTCGTCTGATCTCGGAAGCCAAGCAGGGTTGGGCCTGGTTAGTACTTGGATGGGAGACCGCCTGGGAATACCAGGTGCTGTAAGCGTTTAAATAATTAATTATTTATTTATGTCATTTTTTCCCATGAATGCGTCCTTTCTGTAAGCGTTCTCCCATGGCATGGCATGGTAGGGGTGGGAATCGCTTGGACCCTCATGAATCGATTCAGAATCGATTCTTAGGGTCCCGATTCGATTCAGAATCGATTCTTGACGTACTAATTTGCATATCTGTGACGTCATTACGTCGCATTTGCTTTCAAAGCCAGGTTAATGTTTGCGCTTTTGCTAGTCTCTGAACTGTCATATACTGTACTTTAATGCAACTAGGGATAAATAATGTCATTCTTATATACATACATGTGTTGTTTCTGTTGTAAGACATTAAAACCAGTAAAAATATTAATTTAACGTGACATATTAATTCTATATGTTAACCGGCATTAACTTCCACGAACGTTAAGCGTCTAATCATCATCATTATACACAGTGATTGGCAGTATTACTGTATTTATATAATGCAGCGCACCCAGCGACTGAATAACAAACTATGTGCATATTTTTACAGAAGTATATTCATGTTATATCTAAACAGTCTGCGGATGGTTTAGGGCAGGGGTGTACAATACGTCGATCGCAAAGGCAATGCCGGTAGATCGCACAACTGCTGCTCCACGCGCAAAATTGTCATAATGGTCTTTTGGAGTAATTGTGAAACATGCAGGTCTTTTTGAGTTGCTGCGCCTTTCTTCTCAAATGTGTTTTGCCATGCCACTGCAGCTCAGTCGTCTTTAACTTCCAAAATTCACATGGATGTGCATTCTTGCCTCACGCAGTTCCTGATTCACACGCACGGTGTGTGTGAGCGAGCAAACGAGAGGGAGAGAAAGGCAGCGTAGCGCTGATTTGTATGCTTCTAATACTGTTAGTTTCACTAAACCGCATCTCCGCTATTTTAAGGAGTACTCGACATGTACTCAAGGATTTTTTTTAAAACTCCTCAAAAAGAATAGAGTAATGGTGACAGCCCTAAATTCAATGTAGATATATATGCAGTATAGTCCTACAAGCATTTAAAGTGTTCTTTCTCTTCTGCTCTTGTAAGCTCGGCTATGCGCTCTTGCAGGGCGCGCTCTCTTAAGTTGTCCGTGTGCATCACCGCTCCCCCAGTTGAGTTCCGCCTTTTGGTTCTGATAACGTGACGTTATTTTGTAAACTAACATTTAAGAATCGATTCTTGACATTTGTGAATCGATTCAGAATCGGCCCACGTCCGAATCGCGATTCATCTAAGAATCGATTTTTTTGCCCACCCCTATGGCATGGCATGGCATGGCATGGCATGGCATGGCATGGCATTGCCACATTAGTTTTGAAGTGTCTCTCAAATCGAGTCAGCACTCGCTTACGGCCACACCACCCTGAGCACGCCCGCTCTCGTCTGATCTCGGAAGCCAAGCAGGGTCGGGCCTGTTTAGTACTTGGATGGGAGACCGCCTGGGAATACCAGGTGCTGTAAGCATTTAATTAATTAAATATTTATTTATGTCATTTTTACCCATGAATGCGTCCTTTCTGTAAGCGTTCTCCCATGGCATGGCGTTGCCACATTAGTTTTGAAGTGTCTCTCGAATCGAGTCCGCACTCGTTTACGGCCACACCACCCTGAGCACGCCCGCTCTCATCTGATCTCGGAAGCCAAGCAGAGTCGGGCCTGTTTAGTACTTGGATGGGAGACCGCCTGGGAATACCAGGTGCTGTAAGCATTTAATTAATTAAATATTTATTTATGTCATTTTTTCCCATGAATGCGTTCTTTCTGTAAGCGTTCACTGATGTCATGGCGTTGCCACATAAGTCTTGAAGTGTCTATCGAATCGAGTCGGCACTCGCTTACGGCCACACCACCCTGAGCACGCCCGCTCTCGTCTGATCTCGGAAGCCAAGCAGGGCCGGGCCTGGTTAGTACTTGGATGGGAGACCGCCTGGGAATACCAGGTGCTGTAAGCATTTAATTAATTAAATATTTATTTATGTCATTTTTTCCCATGAATGCGTCCTTTCTGTAAGCATTTACCGATGTCATTGCATTGCCACATTAGTCTTGAAGTGTCTCTCGAATCGAGTCAGCACTCGCTTACGGCCACACCACCCTAAGCACGCCCGCTCTCGTCTGATCTCGGAAGCCAAGCAGGGTCGCGCCTGGTTAGTACTTGGATGGGAGACCGCCTGGGAATACCAGGTGCTGTAAGCATTTAATTAATTAATTAAATATTTATTTATGTCATATTTTCCCATGAATGCGTCCTTTCTGTAAGCATTTACCGATGTCATGGCGTTGCCACATTAGTCTTGAAGTGTCTCTCGAATCGAGTCGGCACTCGCTTACGGCCACACCACCCTGAACACGCCTGCTCTCGTCTGATCTCGGAAGCCAAGCAGGGTCGGGCCTGTTTAGTACTTGGATGGGAGACCGCCTGGGAATACCAGGTGCTGTAAGCATTTAATTAATTAAATATTTATGTCATTTTTTCCGATGAATGCGTTCCTTCTGTAAGCGTTCACTGATGTCATGGCGTTGCCACATAAGTCTTGAAGTGTCTGTCGAATCGAGTCGGCACTCGCTTACGGCCACACCACCCTGAGCACGCCCGCTCTCGTCTGATCTCGGAAGCCAAGCAGGGTCGGGCCTGGTTAGTACTTGGATGGGAGACCGCCTGGGAATACCAGGTGCTGTAAGCGTTTAAATAATTAATTATTTATTTATGTCATTTTTTCCCATGAATGCGTCCTTTCTGTAAGCGTTCTCCCATGGCATGGCATTGCCACATTAGTTTTGAAGGGTCTCTCGAATCGAGTCAGCACTCGCTTACGGCCACACCACCCTGAGCACGCCCGCTCTCGTCTGATCTCGGAAGCCAAGCAGGGTCGGGCCTGGTTAGTACTTGGATGGGAGACCGCCTGGGAATACAAGGTGCTGTAAGCATTTAATCAATTAAATATTTATTTATGTCATTTTTACCCAAGAATGCATCCTTTCTGTAAGCGTTCTCCCATGGCATGGCGTTGCCACATTAGTTTTGAAGTGTCTCTCGAATCGTGTCCGCACTCGCTTACGGCCACACCACCCTGAGCACGCCCGCTCTCGTCTGATCTCGGAAGCCAAGCAGGGTCGCGCCTGGTTAGTACTTGGATGGGAGACCGCCTGGGAATACCAGGTGCTGTAAGCATTTAATTAATTAATTAAATATTTATTTATGTCATATTTTCCCATGAATGCGTCCTTTCTGTAAGCATTTACCGATGTCATGGCGTTGCCACATTAGTCTTGAAGTGTCTCTCGAATCGAGTCGGCACTCGCTTACGGCCACACCACCCTGAACACGCCTGCTCTCGTCTGATCTCGGAAGCCAAGCAGGTTCGGGCCTGTTTAGTACTTGGATGGGAGACCGCCTGGGAATACCAGGTGCTCTAAGCATTTAATTAATTAAATATTTATGTCATTTTTTCCGATGAATGCGTTCCTTCTGTAAGCGTTCACTGATGTCATGGCGTTGCCACATAAGTCTTGAAGTGTCTGTCGAATCGAGTCGGCACTCGCTTACGGCCACACCACCCTGAGCACGCCCGCTCTCGTCTGATCTCGGAAGCCAAGCAGGGTCGGGCCTGGTTAGTACTTGGATGGGAGACCGCCTGGGAATACCAGGTGCTGTAGGCGTTTAAATAATTAATTATTTATTTATGTCATTTTTTCCCATGAATGCGTCCTTTCTGTAAGCGTTCTCCCATGGCATGGCATTGCCACATTAGTTTTGAAGGGTCTCTCAAATCGAGTCAGCACTCGCTTACGGCCACACCACCCTCAGCACGCCCGCTCTCGTCTGATCTCGGAAGCCAAGCAGGGTCGGGCCTGGTTAGTACTTGGATGGGAGACCGCCTGGGAATACAAGGTGCTGTAAGCATTTAATCAATTAAATATTTATTTATGTCATTTTTACCCAAAAATGCATCCTTTCTGTAAGCGTTCTCCCATGGCATGGCGTTGCCACATTAGTTTTGAAGTGTCTCTCGAATCGTGTCCGCACTCGCTTACGGCCACACCACCCTGAGCACGCCTGCTCTCGTCTGATCTCGGAAGCCATGTAGGGTCGGGCCTGGTTAGTACTTGGATGGGAGACCGCCTGGGAATACCAGGTGCTGTAAGCATTTAATTAATTAATTATTTATGTCATTTTTTCCCATGAATGCGTTCTTTCTGTAAGCGTTCACTGATGTCATGGCGTTGCCACATAAGTCTTGAAGTGTCTGTCGAATCGAGTCGGCACTCGCTTACGGCCACACTACCCTGAGCACGCCCGCTCTCGTCTGATCTCGGAAGCCAAGCAGGGTCGGGCCTGGTTAGTACTTGGATGGGAGACCGCCTGGGAATACCTGGTGCTGTAAGCATATAGTTAATTAAATATTTATTTATGTCATATTTTCCCATGAATGCGTCCTTTCTGTAAGCATTTACCGATGTCATGGCGTTGCCACATTAGTCTTGAAGTGTCTCTCGAATCGAGTCGGCACTCGCTTACGGCCACACCACCCTGAGCACGCCCGCTCTAGTCTGATCTCGGAAGCCAAGCAGGATCGGGCCTGTTTAGTACTTGATGGGAGACCGCCTGGGAATACCAGGTGCTGTAAGCAATTAATTAAATATTTATTTATGTTCATTTTTACCCATGAATGCGTCCTTTCTGTAAGCGTTCTCCCATGGCATGGCGTTGCCACATTAGTTTTGAAGTGTCCCTCGAATCGAGTCCGCACTCGTTTACAGCCACACCACCCTGAGCACGCCCGCTCTCGTCTGATCTCGGAAGCCAAGCAGGGTCGGGCCTGGTTAGTACTTGGATGGGAGACCGCCTGGGAATACCTGGTGCTGTAAGAATTTAATTAATTAATTATTTATGTCATTTTTCCCATGAATGCGTCCTTTCTGTAAGCGTTCTCCCATGGCATGGCGTTGCCACATTAGTTTTGAAGTGTCTCTCGAATCGAGTCTGCACTCGCTTACGGCCACACCACCCTGAGCACGCCCGCTCTCATCTGATCTCGGAAGCCAAGCAGGGTCGGGCCCGGTAAGTACTTGGAGGGGAGACCGCCTGGGAATACCAGGTGCTGTAAGCATTTAATTAATTAATTATTTATGTCATTTTTTCCCATGAATGCGTTCTTTCTGTAAGCGTTCACTGATGTCATGGCGTTGCCACATAAGTCTTGAAGTGTCTATCGAATCGAGTCGGCACTCGCTTACGGCCACACCACCCTGAGCACGCCTGCTCTCGTCTGATCTCGGAAGCCAAGCAGGGTCCGGCCTGGTTAGTACTTGGATGGGAGACCTCCTGGGAATACCAGGTGCTGTAAGCATTTAATTAATTAAATATTTATTTATGTCATTTTTTCCCATGAATGCGTCCTTTCTGTAAGCATTTACCGATGTCATTGCGTTGCCACATTAGTCTTGAAGTGTCTCTCGAATCGAGTCAGCACTCGTTTACGGCCACACCACCCTGAGCACGCCCGCTCTCGTCTGATCTCGGAAGCCAAGCAGGGTCGGGCCTGGTTAGTACTTGGATGGGAGACCGCCTGGGAATACCAGGTGCTGTAAGCGTTTAAATAATTAATTATTTATTTATGTCATTTTTTCCCATGAATGCGTCCTTTCTGTAAGCGTTCTCCCATGGCATGGCATTGCCACATTAGTTTTGAAGTGTCTCTCGAATCGAGTCAGCACCCGCTTAGGGCCACACCACCCTGAGCACGCCCGCTCTCGTCTGATCTCGGAAGCCAAGCAGGGTCGGGCCTGGTTAGTACTTGGATGGGAGACCGCCTGGGAATACCAGGTGCTGTAAGCATTTAATTAATTAAATATTTATTTATGTCATTTTTACCCATGAATGCATCCTTTCTGTAAGCGTTCTCCCATGGCATGGCGTTGCCACATTAGTTTTGAAGTGTCTCTCGAATCGAGTCCGCACTCGCTTACGGCCACACCACCCTGAGCATGCCTGCTCTCGTCTGATCTCGGAAGCCAAGCAGGGTCGGGCCTGGTTAGTACTTGGATGGGAGACCGCCTGGGAATACCAGGTGCTGTAAGCATTTAATTAATTAATTATTTATGTCATTTTTTCCCATGAATGCGTTCTTTCTGTAAGCGTTCACTGATGTCATGGCGTTGCCACATAAGTCTTGAAGTGTCTGTCGAATCGAGTCGGCACTCGCTTACTGCCACACTACCCTGAGCACGCCCGCTCTCGTCTGATCTCGGAAGCCAAGCAGGGTCGGGCCTGGTTAGTACTTGGATGGGAGACCGCCTGGGAATACCTGGTGCTGTAAGAATTTAATTAATTAATTATTTATGTCATTTTTCCCATGAATGCGTCATTTCTGTAAGCGTTCTCCTATGGCATGGCGTTGCCACATTAGTTTTGAAGTGTCTCTCGAATCGTGTCCGCACTCGCTTACGGCCACACCACCCTGAGCACGCCCGCTCTCATCTGATCTCGGAAGCCAAGCAGGGTCGGGCATGGTTAGTACTTGGATGGGAGACCGCCTGGGAATACCTGGTGCTGTAAGCATTTAATTAATTAATTATTTATGTCATTTTTTCCCATGAATGCGTTCTTTCTGTAAACGTTAACTGATGTCATGGCGTTGCCACATAAGTCTTGAAGTGTCTATCGAATCGAGTAGGCACTCGCTTACGGCCACACCACCCTGAGCACGCCTGCTCTCGTCTGATCTCGGAAGCCAAGTAGGGTCTGGCCTGGTTAGTACTTGGATGGGAGACCGCCTGGGAATACCAGGTGATGTAAGCATTTAATTAATTAATTATTTATGTCTTTTTTTCCCCATGAATGCGTTCTTTCTGTAAGCGTTCACTGATGTCATGGCGTTGCCACATAAGTCTTGAAGTGTCTGTCGAATCGAGTCGGCACTCGCTTACGGCCACACCACCCTGAGCACGCCCGCTCTCGTCTGATCTCGGAAGCCAAGCAGGATCGGGCCTGTTTAGTACTTGATGGGAGACCGCCTGGGAATACCAGGTGCTGTAAGCATTTAATTAATTAAATATTTATTTATGTTCATTTTTACCCATGAATGCGTCCTTTCTGTAAGCGTTCTCCCATGGCATGGCATTGCCACATTAGTTTTGAAGTGTCTCTCGAATCGAGTCAGCACCCGCTTACGGGCACACTACCCTGAGCACGCCCGCTCTCGTCTGATCTCGGAAGCCAAGCAGGGTCGGGCATAGTTAGTACTTGGATGGGAGACCGCCTGGGAATACCTGGTGCTGTAAGCGTTTAATTAATTAATTATTTATGTCATTTTTTCCCATGAATGCGTTCTTTCTGTAAGCGTTCACTGATGTCATGGCGTTGCCACATAAGTCTTGAAGTGTCTATCGAATCGAGTCGGCACTCCCTTACGGCCACACCACCCTGAGCACGCCCGCTCTCGTCTGATCTCGGAAGCCAAGCAGGGTCGGGACTGGTTAGTACTTGGATGGGAGACCGCCTGGGAATATCAGGTGCTGTAAGCATTTAATTAATTAAATATTTATTTATGTCATTTTTTCCCATGAATGCGTCCTTTCTGTAAACGTTCACCGATGTCATGGCGTTGCCACATTAGTCTTGAAGTGTCTCTAGAATCGAGTCGGCACTTGCTTACGGCCACACCACCCTGAGGGTGCTATTGAGCAATCAGGAAGTGAGTTGGCTGCAGTAGAGAGAGGAAGGCTCTCTCATTGTTTATGTTTGTTAGTGTTTGTAGTTTTTATTTTTATATCGATTGAGTTTTGTTTGTTAGTGATTTTTTTGTTTTGTTTAAACCACCTAACAGCAGCTTTCGGCTGGCTGGAGGGTGGTTAAATTGTGATTTTTCGTGGTTTTGTTTGTTTGTTTTTGTTTTTCGTGTTTGTTTTTCATTTGAAATGGACGGACCTACGGCTAATGACCTGGAAATGGCGGCGGAGAAACGGAACGGCAATGACACTGGACCTGAACATCGACCACGAGCTGGAAACCAAAAGGATACAGGTGTTAGGAATTTTGAGCAAAGGAAATACATGAAGGAAGCAACAGTGATTGTAAATGTGGACAATGCTAATGGAGTAAAGGCAGAGGATATAATTAAAGTGATAGCAGAGAAAATTGGAGAAGGAAACGTTCTGGCAGTAAGACCAAGACAAAATAAGGAATATGAACTGACCCTGGAGAAGGAGGAAATGTGTGATGAGTTAATGGATGGACTAATGATAAAAGGAACAAACTGTGAGGTGAGGAGATTACAAATCAGAGAATATGTCGTTTCCTTCATGCATTTGCCTGTTTACCTGGAGGATAATGAAATTTTAGAAAAATTGCAAGGTTGGGGCGTTTTGCCAATATCAAAAATTAAAAGAAGGCTGTATCCGGGCACTGGAATTGAGGACGGGACAAGGTTTGCGAGAGTGAGGTTCCCCAAGGAAGTGGTTTCACTCCCATACAGCACGAAGCTGGAAACAGCGGAAGGGCCGCAATATTTTAGGGTGATGCACAGCCATCAGGTGAAAACCTGTCGGCTGTGCATGAGCCCAGACCATCTAATGAAAGATTGCCCTGATTTTAAGTGCTACAAATGTGAGGAGAGGGGACATTTCGCAAGGGACTGTAACACTGTTAAGTGCCCGGACTGCCAAGACTATTTAAATAAATGTGAGTGTTGGATGGATGGAGGAGAAGGAGGATCACAAAAACAGGTGGACAGTCAAATGCATGAAGGGAACGATGGAGAAGAAAATGAAAATGAAGAACAACAACACACTGATGGAGCAAATGAAATGGAAAAGGGAATAACCATAGAGGAACAGACAACAGAGGACATAGAAGTGGAAAATGAGAAGGACAATTCACAAGGAGATGATGGTACATGGACACCAATTGAAATTTCTGCAGGTTTTACAAGTCTTTTAGATACGATGGACAAAGAAGGACAAAATGTATGGAAGTAAATCTGTGCCGTTGGGTTTTGAATTCTAATTCTTAGCACTGAATTTTTTTACATAAAATTTTTAACACAAAATTTTATTTTGCATCTAAATCAGACTTTGAATTTTAAAAGCCATCGAATTTCTAGCACAGTTTTTGTGCCTATGACATTTTTTTCAATGTTTAAAAAAAATTCAGTGTAAAAAAATTCAATGTCTAAAAAAATTCAGTGAAAAAAAATTCAATGTGTTTTAAAAGATTCAGTGTAAAAACATTCAATGTTTCAAAAGATTTTGTGTAAACAATTCAATGTCTCAAAAAATTCAGTGCAAAATAATTCAACGTCTCAAAAAATTCAGTGTAAAAATATTCAGAGTCAACATCCGGGGAAGCAAGGAGAAGCAATCGATCCCTGTATCAAATCATTCAACATCCAGCCAATCATTTACGCTCCATTGGTCACGTGACACCGAAACGGGAAGTGGGTGAAGTTCAGGCTGGTTCAGGCAAAGGGTTTATTTGCATTAACACATTTTTCACATCTGGCAGATCGTATCATCAGTATATCAGGACACAGTCCGTTTACATTTATCAACATCAAAGTGACTACTGTATCTGGATGTGTGATCGATCCCGTGCGGGGAGACGCACTGGATAAATAGCTGTCAATCACAATGGCTACAACTGGCTTTAACAATATGATTTAGGGTTGTCGCGGTAACTGCACTCCCGTATTGTACAGTTCTACTGAGAAGCAAACAGCAGAGAATAACTAGCAACCCTAATAACCGTGATTCACCTTTTTAGCTTTATATTTTAAGCTTTAAAGGTTTTATCTTTGCTTATTAATATTTGCAGCGTCCGCACCGCGTACTTTACCTGAACTCGACTTTCACCCACATGCTTTTTACCAACAAAATTAATGTGAAACATGAGGATGACAATCCCGACTTCACTGTTTTAGTCTGCCTTAATAACGTGCTTTAGGCTCTGTCTGAACTTATACGTTTTTGTTCTGTAGCCTACTTTGTTCACTCACATATTTCTATATCAACAATAAACTGTTGTTTCCTTTGTTTCCTGATAAGTTTAATATGATTTAAATAAAAGAGCTAACAATTTCCTAAATTTCCTGTTCATGTCTCTCTCTAGTCTAGTGTGTAAGAAGTGAAGAAGTAATGTAATTTACAAACACATTTAGGTATAAGAAACTTACTTTGCATAAAACCAACACTGAGCAAATGTATTTGGTCAATGTTATTATGGTTCGTACGTGTTTAACCTAAAATGTGTTAAATGAGATAGAAACTGCTCACTGACCAGCGCAACATTCACATAATGACCCTTGATATGTCGCCAAGGAAACTCAAACATTAAAACGATCCATTAAATTCTGCTACTAAATATTAAATCTCTACATTAATAATAATGTAGAGATTGGAACATATTAAACATATGCCTGAATAACTTAAAAATACAAGCAGTGTTAAAATGCTTTTGTATATCGATTTATTTCAAGATACTTTCAAGCTTATATTGCTCCACAAATATGAATAGAATAGACAGGATTTAAATTGAATTTCTAACTTTTGCGAGTTTGTCCATGGTTTATATTGTTGTAGTTTTATATTGATTAAACAAATGATTGGTTTGCTTATTTTAAATAAATCTAAGGATCTTTAGATGTATTTATGTATTAAGGCAGGTAAAATATTTTCCATTTATTCCTTTTTGGTAAACCTTCTCCTTTATATAAGTGAGTCATTTTAGTAATTTATTGTTGTTCTGTTATAATAAAATAATAATAAACAAACACTAAGCAGTCGTAGTAATGGAAAATTATGTCTTTCATTTATTTGTGTTAGAACGCATACCATCCATCGAATTTGTTTTATTAATAAACAAGCTGTTTTAGCGAGTTTGTCGTTGTACTATTTTATTGGTTTTAAGTTTTTCGTTCATAATAATAATAAAGAAACATTTTAAAAAACTATTTTAATTCAAGAAATGGAAATATTTAATAATCTGACTTTAAAAGCAAAAGTGATCTACAGATGAACGTCTTTGCCAAGTGGCTTTCCTATATGCGGTTTGTTTAGTTCAGAAGGTGAAAAAATCCTTACCTGTATTTCCCTAATAATAGAAATACAACACATCTATGTAAGAACGTCTCCGTGTTATTTTTACATTATGACTTAAAAGAACAATTTGGAAAATTAGATTAGAAGGGCGTGAATCCGCAATTACACTTGCTTTGAAGGCAGCTTATTTTTCCAGAGAAAGATATGGTAACATTTCTTCAGAAGAATTGCTGAAACCTATTAATTTACTGATGTTTTTATTAGTACTCCAGCTGTTTTATCGGCCTTTGAGATGGGACGCGGCAGTCAAGTTTATGCTGAAAGCGGGGTGAATTCCAAATGGCATTGAACAAAATACACAGAAGAATTTTCGTTGTGTTTTATTTATCCATCTTGATGTGTGGCGCAAGAACGGATAACATTCCAATCACAAACGCAGCCGGGGACGGATCTCACTCAATCCAGCCATGGAATCTGCATTTACAGGTCAACGTCACACAAAACACCGCTAACTATCATTAATCTTCTCCCTGACAGCTGTCAAAAATAAAGGAGGTTAGGTAATGGAGCGCATTTTAAAACTCCTGCTCGTATTTTTAAGTTATTCAGGCATATGTTTAATACGTTCCAACTATTCATGTAGAGATTTAATATTATGTAGCAGAATTTAATGGATCGTTTTAATGTTTGAGTTTCCATGGCGACATATCAAGGGTCATTACGTGAATGTTGCGCTGGTCAGTCAGCTGTTTCTATCTCATTTAACACGTTTTAGGTTAAACACGTACAAACCATAATAACATTGACCAAATACATTTGCTCAGTGTTGGTTTTATGCAAAGTAAGTTTCTTATACCTAAATGTGTTTGTAAATTACATTACTTCACTTCTTACACAATAGACTAGGAGACATGAACAGGAAATTTAGGAAATTGTTAGCTCTTTTATTTAAATCATATTAAACTTATCAGGAAACAAAGGTAACAACAGTTTATTGTTGATATAGAAATATGTGAGTGAACAAAGTAGGCTACAGAACAAAAACGTATAAGTTCAGACAGAGCCTAAAGCACGTTATTAAGGCAGACTAAAACAGTGAAGTCGGGATTGTCATCCTCATGTTTCACATTAATTTTGTTGGTAAAAAGCATGTGGGTGAAAGTCGAGTTCAGGTAAAGTACGCGGTGCGGACGCTGCAAATATTAATAAACAAAGACAAAACCTTTAAAGCTTAAAATATAAAGCTAAAAAGGTGAATCACGGTTATTAGGGTTGCTAGTTATTCTCTGCTGTTTGCTTCTCAGTAGAACTGTACAATACGGGAGTGCAGTTACCGCGACAACCCTAAATCATATGGTTAAAGCCAGTTGTAGCCATTTGTGATTGACAGCTATTCATCCAGCGCGTCCCCCCGACGGGATCGATCACACATCCAGATACAGTAGTCACTTTGATGTTGATAAATGTAAACGGACTGTGTCCTGATATACTGATGATACGATCTGCCAGATGTGAAAAATGTGTTCGTATGTTAATGCAAATAAACCCTTTGCCTGAACCAGCCTGAACTTCACCCACTTCCCGTTTCGGTGTCACGTGACCAATGGAGCGTAAATTATTGGCTGGATGTTGAATGATTTGATACAGGGATCGATTGCTTCTCCTTGCTTCCCCGGATGTTGACTCTGAATATTTTTACACTGAATTTTTTGAGACGTTGAATTATTTTGCACTGAATTTTTTGAGACATTGAATTGTTTACACAAAATCTTTTGAAACATTGAATGTTTTTACACTGAATCTTTTAAAACACATTGAATTTTTTTTCACTGAATTTTTTTAGACATTGAATTTTTTTTACACTGAATTTTTTTTAAACATTGAAAAAAATGTCATAGGCACAAAAACTGTGCTAGAAATTCGATGGCTTTTAAAATTCAAAGTCTGATTTAGATGCAAAATAAAATTTTGTGTTAAAAATTTTATGTAAAAAAATTCAGTGCTAAGAATTAGAATTCAAAACCCAACGGCACAGATTTACTTCCATAAAAATGAGATAGTAGAGAGCAGCGGGATTGACAATAAAGAAATGGAAGAAGCAGCAGTATTGGAGAAAAGCAGAGACGGAAGAGCACAAACAAGAAGAAGAGCATTAAAGGTAACACCAAATGTACAGTTTGCTAGGAAAAAAGTGATGAAAAAAGGACAAAAGAAATGTGTAAATAGGTATGAAGTTTTAAAGGGCCTGGAGGAGATGAAGTGAGACAATGGTTTTTAGGTATTTAATTTTTCTTTTAATGGTTTTAAGTTGTGTGACTTTTAATGCAAGAGGACTGCTGGACGTGAGAAAATTTGAAAAAGTAATTGAAAGATGTAAACATGAAGATATCATTGCACTACAAGAAACGAACTGGAAAGAGAATGTGATGAAGGATTTTCAAAGGAGATGGGCTGGAGGAATTTTATATAACAATGGTAATGGAAGATTTGGAAGAGGAGTTGCTTTTTTAATGAAAGAGGAGGTTTTTAAAAGAAGCAAAATTGTATATAAAGACAATATAGGAAAATGTATGATTGTAGAGACAAAATATGACGAAAAGGAAATGGTTATAGTAAATGTACATGCACCAACAGAAGAGAAGGGAAAAAAAGATTTTTTTTATGTTTTAAGAGGTTTTTTAAAGAAATATAAAGAAATTGTAATGATGGGGGATTTTAATACAGTTTTTAGTAAACAAGATATGGCAGAGGGAATGGTTTTTAAAAGTGATGCGGGGAGAAAATAATTAAAGTTTTTAATGGAAGAAAATAAAATGATTGATGTATGGAGAGAAAGGAACGAAACAAAAAAAGAGTTTTCAAGACGACAAATAGTGGGACAGTTTGTGTGCAAAACAAGAATTGATTTTATTTTATGTAATAGGAATGTGGAAAATTTTATTGAAAAGATTAAGTATGAAGAAACAAGTTTAAGTGATCATAAGTTCTTATTTTTTAAAATTGATTGGGACAAAATACAAAGAGGGCCAGGGGTATGGGTTTTAAATACAGAGATTCTTAAAAATAAAGATTATGTTTCAGAAATCAAACAAATTAAAGAAAGAGAAAAGGAAAGTAAAATGTATGAAGAGAGTAAGACAATATGGTGGGAAAACGTAAAGTTTTTAATAAAAAAATTCTCAATTAAATACTGTAGCCTAATACAAAAATGTAAGAGATATAAGAAAAAAGAAATGAAAACAGACTTAGAAAAAGAACTAGCTAAAGAAAACAAAGACATACAAAAGATAAGAGAAATTGAGGAAAGATTAAAGGAAATAGAGGAAAAAGAATATGAAGGAGCAAGATTAAGAAGTAAAGCAAAATATATGGTGGAGGGTGAGAAATGTACAAAGTTTTATTTTGACCTAAGAAAAAGAAAGGAAAAGCAGAGATTGTAAAGGAGATAAGAGGGAAAAATGGGGAAATCGTACAAGGAAATGAAAATATTCTAAAAGAAATAAAGGCCTTTTATGAGGACCTTTTCAGTACTCAAGGTGAAGAGGAGAAAGAAAAAAAACAATTATTAAATCTAATAAAAGCAAAATTAAGTAAAGAAGATAAAGATGTATGTGACCATGATTTCAGAGAAGAAGAGATTGAACAATCAATAGATCAACTAAACAGAAAGAAGAGTCCGGGAATAGATGGTTTGGGGAGTGAATTTTACAAATGTTTTAAAGGGGTTTTAACAAAGATTTTAAAGGAGGTTTTTAAGGAAATTTTTGAAAAAGAGGAAGTAAATGAAAGGATGAGAATAGGTTTGATGAAAATTATATATAAAAGGAAAGGGGAGAGGGTAGACTTAAAGAACTATAGACCAATTTCAATGTTGAACACAGATTTTAAAATTATAGCAAAGGTTTTAGCAAATAGACTGAAGGAAGTGATGCCAACTATAATAAAAACAAATCAAGCATATGCAGTCAAAGGAAGAGACATAGCTGACATAACAATGAGTATAAAGGACATGATATGGTACATAAAACAAGAAAATAAGGATGGGTACATAATCAGTTTAGATTTTGAAAAAGCTTTTGATAGGGTGGAACATGGTTTTTTATTTGATGTTTTAAAGAGTTTTGGTTTTGGGAAGAATTTTATCAAATGGATTAAAATCTTATACAAGGGGGCTTTGACAAAAATTAAATGCTATGGGTTTTTAACTGAATGTTTTAAAATTACGAGATCAATACGGCAAGGTTGTCCACTCTCGGCACTGTTATATTCACTTGTATCAGAACCACTGGGATTAGCTATAAAGGAAAATACAAAAATAACAGGAATTGAGATTGAGGGAATTATGTCTGAAGGGAAAGTTTTTCAGTATGCAGATGACACAACAATAATTGTAAATAGGAAAGAAAGTGTACAAGAGGCCATGAATGTTGTCAAGAAATTTTGTAAAGCATCAGGAGGTAAAGTTAATGAGGATAAAACAGTGTACATGAGGTTTGGCAAAGCTGTGCCTTTAAATGATTATTTTAATTTTAAAGAGGTAGAAGAAATGAAAATTTTAGGACTTTTATTGGGGAAAAATGAGAAAAAAACAAGAGATGAAATGTGGGAACAACTGATATCAGGAATAGAAAGAAAAATAAACTTTTGGAAATTAAGAACTTTAAGCTTGAAGGGGAAGGTTTTAACTTTGAATGTTTTAATGGTTTCTAAATTGTGGTATGTTTTATACTTATCTGAAATGCCAATATGGATAGAAAAGAGGTTGAAGAAATGTTTTCTTGATTTTATTTGGAACGGCAAACCGCCAAGAATAGCTTACAACACGATTTTAGGGGATATAGAAAAAGGCGGTCTAGGATTAATGGATGTAGAACAAAGGAAAAACAGTCTAAGAGTAAAAGCAGTTAAAAAGTATTTACAAGAAGAAAACAAGGCAGAATGGAAGAAAACAATGAAATATTTTTTAAACAGATGTGAAAATTTTAACATGGAGGATGGAATTTTATGGATGAAAACGAAAAATTGGATGACAGAGAGAATACCTGGATTTTATAGAGAATTGCTTAGTGCTTGGGGGAAGTTTTTAACAAATATTGAATATGACCCACGAGGAAGAGAAAACATTTTAAATCAACCTCTGTTCTTGAACAACAAGGTTTTAAAACAAGACAAAGTCATTTATTTTAAGAAATGGATGGAAGTGGGAATAACTCAAGTAAAAGATGTAATGTATGAAGTGAAAGAAGGTTTCTTACCTGTACAATGTGTGTATGATGCAATGGATGAGGCAAAAGAGGAATACAGCAAACAAGAAATTATAAACAAGTATGAAGTAATTAAACAAGCTATACCCAAAGAGTGGATTAAAAGAATAGAAAATATGGAAAAGGAAAAAGAACAGAAAGACATTCAAGTGATTTTGGATGAAAAAGTATACACTCTCAAAGAATGCAGTATTAAGATGTTTTATTGCTTTTTCAGAGACAGTGTTTTTAAAGAACCTATTGTAAATCGCTTCTGGCTACATAAATTTGTGAATTTAAAACAGGAAGATATATGGAGAAACATGAGGGGAAGATGTGTAGAAACAAGACTGGAGTCCTTGGAGTACACAATAAGACATAAAGTGGTATTTACTGATGTGATTTTAAACAAAATAGGAAAGGAACAAAGTGCGATGTGTAAAGTATGTCACGAAAGAGAAGAAGGAATTGTACATTTGTTTTTGAACTGCAAAGAATTGGACTCTTTTTTAAACAAATGTAAGGACATAATCAAAGAATTGGATGAACAATGGAATGAGAATGAAATGGAATGGAATAGATTGGTGATGTTTGGTTGGAAAAGGAAAAGTAAAAACATGAAATTTATTAATTTATGTGTAATGTTAATGAAAAGTGCAATATGGGAACGACGAACTGCAGCAAAAAAAAGAAAAAATTGTAATTGATGTATGGACTGTTTTTAAAAGAAAAACTAAAATGTACATGGAAAGATTGTATGCCTATTTTAAACATGAGAATATGTTAGAAGCTTTTTACAATGTTTTTACGCCCAAGGTTTGCAGTATTTTAGAGGATTTAAAGTGGAGATTGCCAGATGTTACGGGACACATTTTTACATAATTTTAAAGGTTTTCTTTCTCATTGTTCTTTTATGTAACTATTTAACTTCATGGTAGTGTATATTTGATGTTTTTTTGTGTAAAAAAAAAAAAAAAAAAAAAGCACGCCCGCTCTCATCTGATTTCGGAAGCCAAGCAGGGTCGGGCCTGGTTAGTACTTGGATGGGAGACCGCCTGGGAATACCAGGTGCTGTAAGAATTTAATTAATTAAATATTTATTTATGTCATTTTTACCCATGAATGCATCCTTTCTGTAAGCGTTCTCCCATGGCATGGCGTTGCCACATTAGTTTTGAAGTGTCTCTCGAATCGAGTCCGCACTCGCTTACGGCCACACCACCCTGAGCACGCCTGCTCTCGTCTGATCTCGGAAGCCAAGCAGGGTCGGGCCTGGTTAGTACTTGGATGGGAGACCGCCTGGGAATACCTGGTGCTGTAAGCATTTAATTAATTAATTATTTATGTCATTTTTTCCCATGAATGCGTTCTTTCTGTAAGCGTTCACTGATGTCATGGCGTTGCCACATAAGTCTTGAAGTGTCTATCGAATCGAGTCGGCACTCGCTTACGGCCACACCACCCTGAGCACGCCTGCTCTCGTCTGGTCTCGGAAGCCAAGCAGGGTCGGGCCTGGTTAGTACTTGGATGGGAGACCTCCTGGGAATACCAGGTGCTTGTTTTTAGTACTTGTTTTTAAATCTTTAAATGGCCTAGCACCAAGGTATCTCTCTGATATGAACAATCTTTATGCCCCGACAAGAGCACTTAGGTCTGCTGATCATTTGCTTCTAGTTGTCCCACGTGTTAGGTTGAAGAGCAGGGGTGACCGAGCATTTGCAGTAATGGCACCGAGGCTTTGGAACAGCTTACCTCTCTATATTAGACAGGCTCGAACTCTTGCTGCTTTTAAATCGGACCTAAAAACTTATTTATATGGTTTGGCATTTGATGCTATGTGTGAGCTGCATTCTTTTATTGTTTTACTGTCTCTTGATGTTTTTCTGTTATGGTGTTAACTGTTTGTATCTTTGATATTTTATTCTGCTCGTGTACAGCACTTTGGGGAACACTTGCTGTTTTTAAAAAGTGCTTTATAAATAAACTTTGACTTTGACTTTGACTGTAAGCATTTAATTAATTAAATATTTATTTATGTCATTTTTTCCCATGAATGCGTCCTTTCTGTAAGCATTTACCGATGTCATTGCGTTGCCACATTAGTCTTGAAGTGTCTCTCGAATCGAATCAGCACTCGTTTACGGCCACACCACCCTGAGCACGCCCGCTCTCGTCTGATCTCGGAAGCCAAGCAGGGTCGGGCCTGGTTAGTACTTGGATGGGAGACCGCCTGGGAATGGCTCACGACCCCCGCATGTACATATTGCTCAACCCTGGGATCGATCGAAAGTGATCAAAGCTGATGGCGCCATCTGCTGGTCAACGTACTGAAGTGTTATTTACAGAAATTGTGTAGTTTATTAAAATCCACTAATCTGTTGAATGCTTTGTTTATTATTTTAATAGTTTAAGTTGATGTAGCTGATGAGATTCATATAGACAAGTAAAAAAGTGTTTTATATTTTTTGGACTGAATTAAGAAAGGTTGTAATGTATCAGTGCACTCTCACTTTGTCTGGAAGACTTCTAATTGCTTTGATGTGCTTTATTTTACACTATCCCACCCCTTCTGAAACCCAAGCATACAGAGACTCCAAAATACTTGAAATACTTTTACAACTTTTATTTTTCACCCAAAGTGTGTTTCATTTAAAAGGCAATGCATGAAAACACAAGTAAACCAGATCTGTTTAGTTTAAAGCTCGCTCACCACGACAAGGTACAGATCTACGAGCGAGAACACGAGACAAGACGAGAGACAAACATTTACTACCATTTGCAAGCATTTAGTTAAACATGGAGCTGACAGACATACAAACATCACAAGGACACGCACACATAAATAACATTAATAATAATCAAAACACTTAACAATTAAAAACACAAACTTGCACTTAAGCTTAAAATTAACAACTGGTTTGTATAGGCCAAAGCCCAAAAAAGAACAGGATTATCCACAAACTCAACAATCAACAAATAAAGGCTCAAGCCATTCCTGTCTCTTAATTTTTTTGCGTTTTCTTTGGCAAACTTTTGATAAACATAAGCAGAGAAAAACATACAAACATCACAAAGACACGAAGCTGACAAAGACAAACAAACAACAGGCATGACAAAAACACAGATTATCTGAACATGAACAACCATTAAAGGGTATGTAAACTGATTGTGTTAGATCAGAACTGATTGAGGTTAAGATGAATGAGGTAGATTGACCTTGATATTGAACATAGGCCAGAACATGTTTGCATAAAAAAGATACTACAAAGTGCACTTAAACAGCAACATAAATAATAAAAACAAACACAAGAACATTCTTAAGTAAAACTGTAAAGTGCGTTTTTTGAACTATATAAATAAATAGATTATCTTTTAATAAACTTTAAACAACTTTACACTTTAAAAACAGTGTAAAGTATGTTTTAAAAACTCTGAACAACTTTAAAAAACAAACAAACAAACAAACAGACACACAAACAAACAAACAAACAAACAATCAATCCTCTTTCTCTCTCCAACAGATGGCACAGGAGAAATGGCATCACACAAATTAGTTATTTACAAAGTTATTTACATCTATTTACACTACTCTTTTCCAACTCCACATCCACCACACTTTTAAAATGTTAAAAGCTATCGTACAGCACATTGTCAAACCCAGAGGTGGTGGATTTCCTAGTGGATGGACAGTAGGAAAATATTTTCTGGGTGCTTCCAGCCACTTTGTCCTTGGAAGGTGTGTACCTTTTCCGCTATCCACCACAATTAGGAACGTGGCAAGCCCCACATGGCCGCAAGGACTTGTTTGGCATGAATGCCTTAACTGTTGGTGCAGGAGGTACAAAGGTTTGGCTGCACGATGGCCCACGATACAGGATGGAGGGAGCCTGTGGCTGTGCGGGAAGAACCAGCAGTATGGGTGCTGCCGACACAGGGGGTGATCCAAAGGTGGGTGCAGCAGGCTTTGGCAGAAGGGGAATGGGCACAGCAGGCTTTGGCCGAGTGGAGGAGGACGACGCCGCCGTGGGCTGAACGGGCCCGTTCACAGGAGGCACACACTCTGGCTCTTCAACAAATAATCTGGAAATATAAAATAAACATGTAATGAGGATTGATATGACATGTGTGCTATTTGCTTTCAACAGCCAACAGGTGAAGAAAAGTGCTAATGACAACTTACCTCCGCTTCTCACCAAGCCTTTTTCCAGCCTTGTGATGAATGTGCTGGTACTGGACCTGAGGCCGGTCTGGCGGTGGGAGGGATGTTGGCAGCGCAGGAGCTTCCGGGAAGGGTGCATCTGACAGCACTTTCAGGTGAGGCGTCACCTTCGGCAGTACCGTCGCCCCGTAGTTGGCCTTTTTCTCCTCCCTGGCAGTGAAGGTCGAGATGGACTTGGCGTTCAAGTTGGGCAGTGGAATGCCGAGACCGCCAAGGATGGGGTCGTCTCGGACTCGGTCTGCAATCCTCTTGTACTGTGCCTTCAAAGAAGCCGTGACCTTGCTGGGCGAGGTGAGCTGACTGGCTGGCGCTCTGTTCTTAAGCATCTTGAGGAGGAGGTAGAGCAGGCGACTGTCCTCGGTCACCTGTGCCGCCTGAGCGTACCTCATGCAGCCAAACTTGGTCTTCTGGGCTGCTCTGTTCTCGGGAGAGTCTGCCCCAAGGCACCGACCGAACAAGGTGTATCCCCACCTGGACTCATACCGCTTCACGAAACGGGCGGCAGTCTTGTCGTGGTCATGGAGAGAGCTGGCGGCGGCGGCGATCTTCTGCCTGAGGTCAGCAGGCACTAGGTGGTGATCGCTGTTGTCGGCCAGTTCTAGGAGGAGCAAAGCCAGTGCCTCCACTTCCTCTATCCCTGGCAGATGCAGATGGCTCATCAGCACATCTTGCAGGGCAGGTCTGTCCTCTTCTTCCGCCTGTTCTGCCTCGGTGAGGACAACGTGCTTCGCACAGACTCTGTCTATTGGGTCCTCCTCTGTATCCGAAGACATGCCGAGACCCTCGTCCACCATCTCATCGTCTCCCTGCTCAGCCGACTCCTCCTCCTCCTCCTCCTTCTCCTCCTCACGCGAATGCTCTTCCTCAACTGCAAATATGTAATTGTATTAATCACAAACATTTCTACACAACAATAGTTTTTTTTGCACCACATCTGTCATCATTGTTTAAGTGTGTGATTAAGTACTGTACCTTTCTGCACGTAGTAGTCCCTGGCAGTGAAGCTGGTGGACTGGCACATGGCGTACTCGACACCAAGGAGCTCCTCCTCGTCGGAGTGCTCATACGCTTCGGGGATCGGCATTGGTGCAGCAAAGTTGGGCTCCAGCACGTGTTCCTTGCCGAAGAGAACCTCGGCCTGCTGGTTGATGCGTTGGATCTGCCGCGCATCCAAGCACGACGTTTGCCGGCCATGACCACCAGCGACACGGAGCGATGCCATCCGGTGGTTCCACTGCACGGCAAAGGACACCAAGTATACCTGAAACAAATTTACATTTTGACTGTTATTGTGTACAATGTTTACAAGTAATGACTGAAGATGTGAAATAAAATGTATCATTGAAACTATCATTAACACTTTGCTTTTTAAATTATACGTATGATGTGCTATATGACAATGTGTCTGTAATAAAGCTTTAAATATGTTTTAATCACTCACTTGAAATGGCATAATCCCACATCGCTGTGAAGGGACGGCGTTAAACAGGTGGGCGTGCAACCCCTCCAGAGAGTTGCTGCCTCGCCGGCATTTGTGCTTGTTCAGTCGGACACCGTTCATTACCACCACCTTTACAGACACATACAGCGGTATGCCAGGGGGATCCTGCAACACACAACATATATTACAACTTATTTATTCTGGTGTCCTTTTGATATGTTGCCATATACAAGTTTGAAGTTTGGTTTTGACACACGATGCCTGCAAAGACATTAACCCACCTGCATGCAACTGAGGTGCTTGCTGGCCACTGCCCAGTGAGCGTCGACTGCCTCTGGCGACTTAAACAGGTGAATGCCATCAATGTCAAGGCCGGCTGGTCCCCGAAACTCAGCAAGGATGGACTCTATCACCAAAGCAGTCTCCTGTAACACAACCCGTTTTGAGGTGAATAAAAAAACGTAGAACTAGCTAGCTAACTAACCTGCTTGGGGAGAAAACTAATGTGAGCGATTGTATGTATACATATGGAGACTTGAGCTTGTATAGTGCAACCTACACAGAGCCACACTTACCGCAACACCACGGGTAATACGCCTTACGTACGACCTGATCTGATGAGGCTTGAGGAAAGCCATCATCTCCTCATCAGAGTACCTGCCGTAGAGCTCTGGGTTACCGTTCCTGACCGCCTGGACCAGGAGCATCATGTCCGCCTTGTTGTAGGCGAGCACGGCACCCGCCATGGCACTCATGAAAGCCCCGTACTTGGCATGGCTCTGTTTGATCACAACGGCGTCCCAGCGGTACAGCCAGTGGCGGATGTCCAGCCTGATGACGGTACCTCTCTTCACCCAGTCACCAAACAGATTCTCCAAGAACGACGGACCGCTGTCACTGAAAATAATATCATGACATTTTGTGTAGGTGTGTTACATGTTGGATTATCTATTTCATTATAGGTTTCAACTGCTCTTTGAACTCACCGACAGCAGTTGTTATCTGCGTACACCACCTTCGGAGCAGGAGCGTTGGCACGACGAA
Organism: Paramisgurnus dabryanus; assembly: GCF_030506205.2. Lineage (NCBI taxonomy): Eukaryota > Metazoa > Chordata > Actinopteri > Cypriniformes > Cobitidae > Paramisgurnus > Paramisgurnus dabryanus. The sequence continues at coordinate 35,497,405 of NC_133354.1, forward strand.
AACGAGCGACCAGACCTCTGGCCATGCGTGCATAGCACCCCTCGGACTCGGACGCCACAACCACTGTGGTCAAGAACTGACCCCACTCATTCAGCACGCTGGTGATGTACTGCATGGTGCCCTGGCCGTCGCCTTAGATCTTCTTGAGAATCTATAAAAAAAAAGCAGAACATTCATTATGTGTTATTTTAACAGTCAGTCTGTTCCATATGATCACAAGAACTTTAGGCTATACGTACCTTCCTCGTGCCGTCAATGCACAAGATTTCCCCAGTCGTACTGAGGATTTGGTCCCTGTACACGGGCATCTTCTCCATCTCCAGGATCAGGTGCGCACGCCTCAGGACCCGAGCAGATGGAAGTGGAGACAGGGCGATGGGAGGGGTGTAAGTGCCAGCTGCTCTGGCAAACGACAGGATACCTCGCTGAGATGAAGATGATCCAGCCGCCGACATGTGGGCATCGTACAGGAGAGTGTGGTACAGGTCCCGACGCTCCACGTACCACTCGTCATGGCCCTGCTTCAGCAGCCTCTGTACTTTACTCATTGAGACTGCGTTGAGTCGGTCGCTCATCAGGGTGACCACACTCCTGTCCACAGCACGCTTGCCGCAAATTATGGCAGGGAACATGCTTCTGATGGCCGGGGCGAGGTTCATCAGAATTTGCGGACTGTACGCCAGCCAGGTGTACTGCTGCTGGGCACGGTGGGGGCCGTCCTCCTCGTCATCGCTGTTGACCACTTGCGCCTGGCTCAGCTCCTCCTTCAGCTTGAGACAGTGTTTGCACATCAACCTCTCAGTCAGCAGGGTGTAATGGAAGTTCATGCCGCAAACTTGCCTGGCAAAGCTCCCAAACCCTTTCTTCTCCAGGTAGTACTCTGGTGGTGCGCGGCAGTTGGTGTTGGGGCAGCGAATCAATGCCTTCATCACACCGACCGGACGCCAGAAGAAGGCAGGGGTAGTAAAGAAGGACAGCATGTTGGGCACAGCTCCCTTGACGGCCATAGGAGGTGGGGGCGGGTGGAACTCCATCTTCTCCTTAAAGATCTTCCTCTCTGCGATCTCTCCCCTGACATTTTTGTACTTGGAAGCCCTCTCGAACAGCCCATAGGTCTCATTGGTCTTCAACCACTTGATGTTCGCGGGGGCTATACCAAGGGCTTTGGTGGATTCAGGCGGCTGCTCCCAGAACTTCTGCCAGCCCTCCAGCACGACGCCACCGGGTTCCGAGGTCTCTCGGAGGGACGAGGGTCCGGGCCTGTCGTCCTGGCACACAGAGCTGGCGAGGTCTCCCCAGGTGGTCAGCTGCGCGCTGACCGACGCCTCAGACTCGTCCAGGACAGTCTCTGAAGAGTAGAACACCACAAAAATTTATCAACTGCATTGCAACATACTGATGACGTTTATGTGGCACAAACACAAGTCCTAGCAGCTCCACAGCATACTACAAAGTCATTTCATGTTAATTTTAGCATAATTCTACTATACCTGCAGCAGCCAACAACTCGGCATCACTGGTGTAGTTGGGGTCCTGCTGAGAGAGGTCAGGGACAGTCAGAGGAGCCCGGTCTTTCTTCAATTGTGCTGTCTGCAGAAAACAAAACACAACCATAGAATAATTTCATAAAATAATACTTTTACTAATACTGGTTACTGTTTAACATCAATTACTTAGGTCTAAAAGGTAACTAAGTTTATCTTACCTTCAACCTCCTGTCAAGGTGCCATGTGACAGGAGGGAACTCTCTGGCATACTCGAGCAGTCGTTCCTTCTGCCACTTCAGCAGCTCGTTCTGCTCTCCCTGCTGGCAGTACTGGAACAGCAACCACACCAGCCAGCCAACATCGTTTTCTAGAAGCCACCTAAAGGTCTGACCAGCATACTTCCCAAACACAATGACCAGCTGACCTTTCCACAGCTCACCCCCGGACCTCTTGGCAGCCGCCTCTGCTGTCTTGCGATCCAGCCATGTAGGGTCAACAACGGTGCTGGGGGCCTCTGCCACAGACTTTGCTGCCTCTGTACACTGCAGCCTGGCCTCTCCTTGCCGGTACAAAACGATGTTGGGGTACTTGTGTTGCTGTTGATGGCTGACCAGCAATGATTTGGTTGTCAAGCTCTTCTTGCAGACATCACACTCAAAGGTCTCCCTGACGATGGCATGGATCTTCAGATGCCTCGTCAGGTTGGACTTTTCAGTAAAGGTCTTGTCGCACACACTGCACCGATGTTTAGGCTTCTCCATGTTTCATCTGGTACAGTAAAACATAAATAAATAAGTAGAACTAAAAGCAGAAGAGGGCTTAAATACATTTTTAGAGAGGCTGCTGCACTCATAAAAGTAGTAACGAAAAACAGCCCATTCATTCATCACTTTGTTTTTAACATGACATGTGTACACTTCTAAAGCATTTTATACATCGAATTTCAACTTTACATTTTTGTAACACCATTCTATGCACTGCAAAAAAAAAAAATGAATGTCTGTCTTAGTATTTTGGTCTTGTTTTCTAATATAAATATCTGAAAATTCTTAAATTGAGATACATTTACTTGATAAGCAAGTGGCTTAAGATATTAAGTCTTGTTTATTGAAATAAATGATAAAAATCAAGAGTTTTTTTTTTAACTTAAAACAAGTAAAATTATCTGCCAGTGCAGTAGGAAACATAAGCTTAATTCCAGTTTCAACTTAATTCAATAAACCTAATTTACTTATGTTAGAAAACAAGACAAAATACAAAGTAAAACATTCATTTTTTGCAGTGTGGTCTTAAGAAGTGAACTACAGTGTCTGATCACGTTTTTGAAGTATTTCCTAGGATCGTCAGGTCATTACAGCGGCGATTGATAGCTCATTAATTCATTTTCAATGAATTCGGTTAATAAATAATATATATTATATAATATAAGCATATTTAAGCTTTACATTTCGAGTACATACAGTAGCAGTACATTCATCGCAGTAGCAGTCGCATTTTAAACGCATTTCAGAAAGATCAAACCTTGAATGTAAACATGTAACGTTAGGTGCTAGACTAGTCAATTAGTGTACAGAAAAGTAATATCAATATGGCGCTAACGACTTTTTATCACGTAAAACCTTGAAAAACAGTAAAATTATCCAAAATATATCGAGTTTCATTAATTACTTAGCACATAATTAAACCAAACTTACCTGCGAGTAAAAAACACAGTCAATCGCTCCTCAATGACACCGACTCCAATTGTGAATATTTGTCAGTCATTAATAAATTAGATGACGTTTTCCGATCCTCGCTCAATGATTGGTCCGTTGAGCGCCGAGCTCTGCTCAGCATTGCTCAACCATTGGCTGATCGCTGCTCAGCTCTGCTCAGCTCTGCTCAACCATTGGCTGATCGCTGCTCAGCTCTGCTCAACCATTGGACGGCTGACGATCGCTTAGGTACTTGGAGGGGAATGTGCTTGGGAATACCCGGTGCTGTAAGCGTTTAAATAATTATTTATTTATGTCATTTTTTCCCATGAATGCGTCCTTTCTGTAAGCGTTCTCCCATGGCATGGCATTGCCACATTAGTTTTGAAGTGTCTCCCGAATCGAGTCAGCACTCGCTTACGGCCACACCACCCTGAGCACGCCCGCTCTCGTCTGATCTCGGAAGCCAAGCAGGGTCGGGCCTGGTTAGTACTTGGATGGGAGACCGCCTGGGAATACCAGGTGCTGTAAGCATTTAATTAATTAAATATTTATTTATGTCATTTTTACCCATGAATGCATCCTTTCTGTAAGCGATCTCCCATGGCATGGCGTTGCCACATTAGTTTTGAAGTGTCTCTCGAATCGAGTCCGCACTCGCTTACGGCCACACCACCCTGAGCACGCCTGCTCTCGTCTGATCTCGGAAGCCAAGCAGGGTCGGGCCTGGTTAGTACTTGGATGGGAGACCGCCTGGGAATACCAGGTGCTGTAAGCATTTAATTAATTAATTATTTATGTCATTTTTTCCCATGAATGCGTTCTTTCTGTAAGCGTTCACTGATGTCATGGCGTTGCCACATAAGTCTTGAAGTGTCTCTCGAATCGAGTCGGCACTCGCTTACGGCCACACCACCCTGAGCACGCCCGCTCTCGTCTGATCTCGGAAGCCAAGCAGGGTCGGGCCTGTTTAGTACTTGGATGGAAGACCGCCTGGGAATACCAGGTGCTGTAAGCATTTAATTAATTAAATATTTATTTATGTCATTTTTACCCATGAATGCGTCCTTTCTGTAAGCGTTCTCCCATGGCATGGCGTTGCCACATTAGTTTTGAAGTGTCTCTCGAATCGAGTCCGCACTCGTTTACGGCCACACCACCCTGAGGGCGCTAGAGAGCGATTAGGAAGTGTTTGGCTGCAGTTGGGAGAGAAAGGCTCTCCACATGTTTATGATTTATCTAATTTTTTGTTTGTTTTGAATAGTATTTTGAGTTAGTATTATTTAAGTTTATTTGTTATTTTTTCAAAGTGCTCCCCAACAGTGTATGCTGTTTGGGGAGCAATTTGTTTATATAAAACAGTAAGAACAATGGAGGACGATACAAGCAAGGAAATGCAGCATGGCAAACCAAGTGAACCGGAACAGAAGATGGATGAAAATAATGCAAAGAAAGAACAAAGAAAGAAGAAACTTTATACCAAAGAAGCAACAATTATTGTGGATTTAAAAGATGTGACGGATGGAAAAGCTGAGGATGTGATAAAAGCGGTGACAGAAAAGCTTAGTGAAGGTAAACTACTAGCAGTGCGGCCGAGAGCAGGAAAGGAATATGAACTCACACTACTAAATGAGGAATTATGTGAGGAATTATATAATGGACTAAATGTAAAAGGATGTGATTGTAAAACAAAAACATTGGAGACAAGAGAATGCATCGTTTCATTTATGCATTTGCCAGCTTATTTGGACAATGTTGAAATACATGCTAAATTAGCTCTATGGCGAGTAATGCCCCTATCTGATATTAAGAGACGTTTTTATCCGGGTACGGAGATAGCAGATGGCACAAGATATCTCAAAGTGAGATTCCCGAAGGAGGTAGCGTCCTTGCCTTATAGCACGAAATTTGAGACAGCCGAGGGGATGCAATATTTCCGGATTATGCACGACCGTCAGAGGAAAATCTGTCGGCTCTGCATGGATCCAGAACATATTCTAAAAGACTGTCCAAAATTCACCTGTCGTGAATGTGAAGAGCAGGGAGATTATGCGAGAAATTGTACTGCTGTGAAGTGCCCGGATTGTAACAAAGCTTTAGTCAGATGTGAGTGCTGGATGAACGATGAAAATGAAGGACAAAATCAAGAAGAGGAGAATGAACAATCAGATACAGGCAAAAAACAAGAAGATGCCGCAGAAAAGATGGACATGACAAACACTAATATAACCGAAGACGTGGAGAAAACAAGACAAGATGTTGAGATTCAAAGGGAGAAAATGAAATGGAAGAAGTTGAATGTACAACGACAGAGATATCGGAAACACAAGTGGAATTATTTGAAATGGAAAAAAGTAATTTGCAAGACCAAAGTGACACATGGACACCGTTAGACTTATCTAAAATAGAGTTGGATAACATCGAAAGAATAGATCAACAAAATATTAAAAAAGATGAACTACAAACCAAGGAGATGTCACAAAGAAGAAGATCTATTAAGGTAATGCCAAACCTAAAATTTGTCAAAAGCAGACGGGACAGGAAAAAAGAACGAATTGGAGCTATGCGTGATGCAATTATGAAACAAGACAATACTGATTGATGGGACTGATTTTTAATGTATTATATATGTGTATGTTTTGGAGTGTGGTTTCAATTAATGTTAGAGGTTTATTGAGTATTGAAAAATTTGATAAGGTTAAAGAACTGTGTAAAAAACAGAATTTCATTTTTATACAAGAAACAAACTGGAATGATGAAATAATAGAGGTTTTTAAGAAAAAGTGGCAAGGTGAAATATTTTACAATAATGGAGATGGTAGAATGGGGAGAGGAGTAGCAATCTTAGTCAAGAAAGAAATAAGTAAAAATATTGAAGAAGTATATAAAGATGAAGAAGGAAAATGTTTAGCTGTAAAGAAAAAAAATGAAGGGAAAAATATAACAATGTGTAATGTGCATGCTCCAGTTGTGGAGAAAGAAAAAAGGGAATTTTTTGCAAAGATTAAACATTTAATGTATTTATGGGAAAATGTAATATTAATTGGGGATTTTAACTCAGTTTTTAATAGAATTGATTTAGGGGATGGTATGGTATTTAAGAGTGATAGTGGGAGAAAAGAGTTAGAGAAACTAATAGAAAACCATAAATTAATAGACATATGGAGAGAAAGAAACGAAGGGAAAAAACAATATTCTAGAAGACAAATAGTAGATGATTATTTAAAACAAAGTAGAATTGATTTTATATTATGTAAAAGAGAATTGGGGAGTTATATATATAGTATATATTATAAGGAAACTGCCTTAAGTGATCACGATTTCCTGTTTATGAATGTAGATTTTAATGAAGTCGAAAGAGGCAAAGGAGTATGGGTTTTAAATGCAGAGATTTTAAAACGGGAATCATACAGAAAAGCAATAGAAAATATAATAGCTAGTGAGAAACAAGACAAGATGTTCCAGGAAGATAAACGAATATGGTGGGATAATACAAAATATGAAATAAAGAAATATACTATTGAAATCAGTAAACTAATACAAAAGGCTAAAAGAAGTAAAGAAGAAGAGGTCAGAAAAGAATTAAATAAAGAATTAAACAAAGGAATTGGAGATATAGAGAAAATATTGAATTTAGAGGAAAGATTATGGAAAATAGAAGAGGAGAAATGTAGAGGTGCCATGATTAGAAGTAAAGCAAAATATATTGTTGATGGAGAGAAATGTACAAAATTCTTTTTTAATTTAGAAAAAAGCAAGTGTAAAGGGGAAATAATAAGAGAAGTAAATGGAAAAAATGGTGAAAAAATTCAAGAAACACAAAAAATATTAAAGGAAGTCAGAGACTTTTATGAGAAACTATTTAAAAGAGAAGAAATAAATGAAAAGGAAAAACATATTTTTATAGGACATATTGAAGAAAGTGTAAATGAAGAAAATAAAATATTGTGTGATGCAGAGATACAAATAGAGGAAATAAAGGAAGCAATAATGCAGTTAAAAAATGGGAAAAGCCCTGGCTTAGATGGTCTAATAGCTGAATTTTATAAGGTTTTTAAGGATATTTTAGCACCTATTTTAAAGGAAATTTTTGAGGCAATATTCGAAAAGAATGAAGCTACACAACAAATGAGAATGGGTTTAGTAAAATTAATATATAAGAAAAAGGGAGATAAAAATGATCTGAAGAATTTTAGACCTTTAACAATGTTAAACACAGATTTTAAAGTATTGGCCAAGGTTTTAGCAAATAGATTAAAAAAGTTTTACCCAGCATAATTAAAACAAATCAAGCTTATGGTGTTGAAGGTAGAGACATTACAGATACAATAAGTAATATAAGAGATAAAATACATTACATGAAAGAAGAAAAGAAGGATGGATATGTCATAAGTGTCGATTTTGAAAAGGCTTTTGATAGAGTAGAACATGAATTTTTATTTGGAGTTTTAAAAAAGTTTGGTTTTGGAGAGAATTTTTTAAAATGGATGAAGTGCTTGTATAATGGGGCAATGAGTTGTATTAAATGTAATGGTTTTATCACTGAATGTTTTAACATATCAAGATCGATTAAACAAGGATGTCCGCTTTCTGCACAGCTTCATAGTCTAGTGACTGAAGCCTTGGGGTTAGCGATAATGAAAGAAAAAGAAATAAATGGAATTAAAATAGGAGAAATGGAAATGGAGCAAAAAATTTACCAATATGCAGATGATACAACATTAATTTTAAAAGATATAGAAAGTGTTACCAATGCAATGGAAATTATAAAAAAATATTGTGAAGGTTCGGGTGCTAGAGTTAATATGGAAAAAACGGTTGTAATGAGAATTGGAAATGCAAGAACTTTACCAGAAAATTTTAACTTCAGAGATCAACAAGAAATGAAAATTTTAGGAATAAGAATAGGACAAGATGAAAAGAAAGTCAAGGAATTTATGTGGGATGAAGTTATCGAAAATATGGAAAGAAGGTTGGAATGGTGGAAACAAAGAAGGTTGAATTTAATGGGAAAGGTGTTAATTGCAAATACATTGATGTTATCAAAAATGTGGTATATTTTAGGAGTCATACCAATGGAAAGATGGCATGTTCAAAAATTAAAGAAATATGTACTTAATTTTATTTGGGAGGGGAAGCCACCAAGAATTGCATATAACACACTAATAGGAGCAACAGATGAGGGAGGAATGGGACTTATAGATCCAGAAATAAGGAAAAAAAGCATGAGAGTTAAAGTTGTTAAGAAATTTTTAAATAACGATTTTAACGCAGAATGGAAAATGGTCATGAAATATTTTTTAAACAAGTGTGGAGGTTTTAATATGAATAATGATATTTTATGGATGAAATTGAAACAAAATATGATGAGTGGAATTTCTGATTTTTATAAAGAAGTTTTAGAAGCATGGGGAGAATTTTTATCTTTTGTTGATGTTAAACCCGAAGGAAGGAAAATGCTTTTAAATCAACCTTTGTTTTTAAATGCAAATATTTTAGTACATGAAAAAGAATTATTTTTTAAAAACTGGCTGAAAGCTGGAATAAGCAAAATTAAAGATGTTTTATATGAAGTTAAAAAAGGGTTTTTACCATGTCAAGTAATAATTGATGCTATGGATGATATTGGAGAAGATGTGAAAAAAGAAGCTCTTGAAAGACAATATGAGATAGTCAAAGATGCAATACCTAAAGAATGGATAGAGAAAATTGAAGAAAATTGTAATGAGAATGGAAAAGTAAAAGTGGTCTTAAAAGAAAAGGATAAAGATTTAATGGAATGTGTTCTTAAAACTTTGTATGTATGTTTTAGAACTAAACTATACAGAAGACCAATTGCAGAACGTTTTTGGAAAAATGTTTTTGTAGATATGGATGAAGAAGGCATATGGAAAAATTTGAAGTGGAAATATTTAGATACAAAACTGGAATGTTTGGATTATTTTATAAGACAAAATGTGATTTTTACTGAAACAAAATTGGCACAAATAGGAAGCAGTGACAATGCAATATGTAAAGTATGTGGAAAAGAAGATGAAAGTCTTATACATTTATTTTTAAAATGTTCTAAATTAAACAGTTTTATGGGAAAATTGAAGGAAATAATGAAACAAATGATGGAAATTAAAGAAAAAGAAATTGAAGTGGATACAGAATGGTGTAAAAAATTTTTATTTGGTGTTAATGGAAGTAAGATGAAAGTTGTTAATTTGTTTCTATCTGTTGCAAGAAGTGTTATATGGGAAAGAAGAAACATTGTAAAAAACAAAAGAATACAAATAGATATCTGGAAAATGTACAAAAGAAGGTTGGAACAATACATGAAAAATGTTGAAGAATATTTTAAAATGGAAGAAAATTATTTTGTCTTTCAGAAGATTTTTTACAAAATCCTTTTGTTGTACACACTGAAGACGGTTTTAGACTAGATTTTCAAGAATGATTGTTTTTTCCTTTAATATGTAAATTGTGACATGATATTTATAAGAATTTATGTATATTGATTTATGTAAATTTTGCAAAATTTTCTAATAAAAAAAAAAAAAAAAAAAGCACACCCGCTCTCGTCTGATCTCGGAAGCCAAGCAGGGTCGGGCCTGGTTAGTTCTTGTATGGGAGATCGCCTGGGAATACCGGGTGCTGTAAGCATTTAATTAATAATTTATTTATGTCATTTTTTCCCATAATTACGTCCTTTTTGTAAGCATTTACCGATGTCATTGCGTTGCCACATTAGTCTTGAAGTGTCTCTCGAATCGAGTCAGCATTTGCTTACGGCCACACCACCCTGAACACGCCCGCTCTCGTCTGATCTCGGAAGCCAAGCAGGGTCGGGCCTGGTTCGTACTTGGATGGGAGACCTCCTTGGAATACCAGGTGCTGTGAGCATTTAATGAATTAATTATTTAATTATGTCATTTTTTCCCATAATTACGTCCTTTTTGTAAGCATTTACCGATGTCATTGCGTTGCCACATTAGTCTTAAAGTGTCTCTCGAATCGAGTCAGCACTCGCTTACGGCCACACCACCCTGAGCATGCCCGCTCTCGTCTGATCTCGGAAGCCAAGCAGGGTCGGGCCTGGTTAGTACTTGGATGGGAGACCGCCTGGGAATACCAGGTGCTGTAAGCATTTAATTAATTAAATATTTATTTATGTCATATTTTCCCATGAATGCGTTCTTTCTGTAAGCGTTCACTGATGTCATGGCATTGCCACATAAGTCGTGAAGTGTCTATCGAATCGAGTCAGCACTCGCTTACGGCCACACCACCCTGAGCATGCCCGCTCTCGTCTGATCTCGGAAGCCAAGCAGGGTCGGGCCTGGTTAGTACTTGGATGAGAGACCGCCTGGGAATACCAGGTGCTGTAAGCATTTAATTAATTAATTATTTATTTATGTCATTTTTTCCCATGAATGCGTCATTTTTATAAACATTTACCGATGTCATTGCGTTGCCACATTAGTCTTGAAGTGTCTCTAGAATCAAGTCAGCACTGGATTACGGCCACACCACCCTGAGCACGCCCGCTCTCGTCTGATCTCGGAAGCCAAGCAGGGTCGGGCCTGGTTAGTTCTTGGATGGGAGACCGCCTGGGAATATCAGGTGCTGTAAGCTTTTAATTAATTAATTATTTATTTATGTAATTTTTTGTAAATGCATCCTTTCTGTAAGCATAGGCTGATGGCATGGCGTTGCCACATTAGTCTTGAAGTGTCTCTCGAATCGAGTCAGCATTTGCTTACGGCCACACCACCCTGAGCACGCCCGCTCTCGTCTGATCTCGGAAGCCAAGCAGGGTCGGGCCTGGTTCGTACTTGGATGGGAGACCTCCTGGGAATACCAGGTGCTGTAAGCAATTAATTAATTATTTATTTATGTCATTTTTTCCCATAATTACGTCCTTTTTGTAAGCAATTACCGATGTCATTGCGTTGCCACATTAGTCTTGAAGTGTCTCTCGAATCGAGTCAGCACTCGCTTACGGCCACACCACCCTGAGCATGCCCGCTCTCGTCTGATCTCGGAAGCCAAGCAGGGTCGGGCCTGGTTAGTACTTTGATGGGAGACCGCCTGGGAATACCAGGTTCTGTAAGCATTTAATTAATTATTTATGTCATTTTTTCCCATGAATGCGTTTTTTCTGTAAGCGTTCACTGATGTCATGGCATTGCCACATAAGTCTTGAAGTGTCTATCGAATCGAGTCAGCACTCGCTTACGGCCACACCACCCTGAGCACGCCCGCTCTCGTCTGATCTCGGAAGCCAAGCAGGGTCGGGCCTGGTTAGTACTTGGATGGGAGACCGCCTGGGAATACCAGGTGCTGTAAGCTTTTAATTAATTAATTATTTATTTATGTAATTTTTTGTAAATGCATCCTTTCTGTAAGCATAGGCTGATGGGAGACCGGCTCACCACATTTTTTGTAGTTATTTTGTTTGTTTTATCACTTTATTTAGAAAGTCTTTTATTTTTTACAAAGTATTTTTTCTTTATTCCTCCCAGCAGCTATCGCTGCTTGGGGGGGTAGAAATTTTATTTTTGGTACTTGTGCCTTTCTTTTTATTCAAACACAATTGTTGGACAGACTAATGGCATCGAAAATGGATATGGATGAGGAAACACGCTTGATGATCGAAAAGGGAAAGGACAAAGAAATACAAAATGGAAACGACATGGACAAGGAACAAAGTAGAAAGAAACCGGTGAAGGATTATTTAAAAGAAGCAACAGTAACTGTGGAGACATCTAATGTGAATGCCAGAGCGGAGGATATAATTACAGCTGTAACAGAGATAATTGGAGTGGGGAAAATTTTAGCGGTAAGGCCTAAACAAAACAAAGAATATGAAGTGACTTTAGAACATGTGGACGACGTCGATTCATTAATGGATGGACTAGGCATCAAAGGCATGATTTGTGAGGTAAAGAAACTAATAAACAAACACTGCGTGGTCTCGTTTATGCACTTGCCCGCTTACATAAGCGATCACAAAATTTTAGAAAAACTTGAAGGGTGGGGAGTTATCCCCATTTCAGCTATTAAAAGACGCCTTTATCCTGGCACCACTATCGAGGATGGGACAAGATTTGTTAAAACAATGTTCCCGAAGGAGGTTACCTCTCTCCCCTACAGTACTAAGTTCGATACGGCTGAAGGGCTTCAATATTTTCGGGTGATGCACAGCCATCAGGTTAAAACCTGTCGGCTGTGCATGTGCCCAGATCATATAATGAAAGATTGCCCTGCTTTCAAGTGCTATGTATGTGACGAGAGGGGACATTTTGGGAGAGATTGCACGGCGGTAAGGTGTATGGATTGCAAAAAGGCTCTAAACAAATGTGAATGTTGGTTTGAAAATGATGATGAGCATTGTGCTGGCGAGCAAGTGCATGGGCGAGAAAACGTAATAGATCCAGACAGGGACGGACTGGGGCTAAAAAACAGCCCTGGACTTTTTCCCAAATAGGCCCATCCGGCCATTCACCCCTAGCCGTGCACAACAGACACAAGGATGTCCTGATACTATGCCACAATACTGTCAGACTATTAGACAAGGATATTTAATATTTTGTCCATGTCATATTAAACTTTGATGTATAATAAGGCTGTGAAATAATGAAAATAGCTAGGCCTATTAATTTTGTCTGTACAGCTTTCATAAACAACCACCAGGTCTTTGCCAATTCCACAATACTAAACACATATGAAAGACAAGGAAAAACTGTACTCTGACGGAAGACCGACAGAAAGTGCAAGCTAGGATTTTTTTGTTAAACTAATATTTGGTCAATTATTTAGCCCCCTTTCTTATTAGCACGTTTAGAGTGGTTGCAATGCATGCCTGATATTTACCCGTTTAATTCAATAGTCTTCATTGTAGCAGAAAATGTGAGCTCACTACAACCTCTCATATACAATAAAGTCAATGAAAAAAATGAAAACCAATGCAATACGATGAATGTCCACCCACAGACTGTTTTTAAACGGGGTTGGATAAATATTTTTTGCTTTGATGTGTGTGATTTTGGTTAGATGACAGTTAGGAAACAGTTTGCCAAGAGTTTACAGTTTGACAAAAGCAAAATGTTTTGTTTTATTGCGACTGTATACAAATTTAAGCAAACACTTTGCCGTTTGAATTATGTCCCATATGAACAAAATGACAGAGTTTGTATTGTTTTTATGTTTCCACTGTTCAATCGCGCCCGCGCCTCTCTCTCTCTCTCTCACACACACACACGCGCGCGTGCGCACACACTCACATCACGTCTTTCTCTAACACTAGTTGCGCATTACGTTAATTTTCACGCGAGTGTTATTTATTTTTATATCGTGTATATTATATTATAATGTCACGTGTCCTGCTACTACTGGCACTTAGCTCTTGCTGATGTGAAGTTAACTCGGTCTGTCCCTCATCATGACCAGGCTGTGGATGCTCAGGCTCGCAAACATAGACGCTCGCGAATTCCGGGAATCCGTGGATCAATCACGACTAGTAGGCCGACTCTTCTCCCTCGTTTTTTTACACGTAGCAGCATATAAGTGATCGTATTAATGCCTCTGCTGTTGGCTGTTCATATTTATTAGACTTTTTTGCCATCGGCCGGGCGACGGCCCTCCGTTGAACGGCCGTTCTGGACTTTTCCAGAGCGCACAGATTGCCAATCCGTCCCTGGATCCAGAGGCTCTCTCTACAAAAGAGATAAGAATCGATGGAACTGCTGAATATAATGACAATGTTGAACAAATGGAGGATCAACACAAACTTTTACATCAAAAGCCAGACGTTGAGGTGGGAAGTGTTATTGATAAGACTGTGAAAAATGTGATGGATATATTAGACAAAGAGGAAGAAGGGAGGGAAAGACAGAGGATGGAACTTAAAGAGCCAGAGGAACAATCTTCACAAGAGAGTTTGCGTGAGTTGTTGGATGCACCAACCACTAAAGATGGAGGACTGGATGGAGATGAGAGCTCTAACAGTGATAAAGAAGAACATGCTGGATTATCAGTGAAAACCTACAAAAGAAGAAGACAACTAAAGGTAAAGCCAAACTTAAAAGGAATAAGGAGAAAAACTCTTTTGAAAAACAGATATGAATGCTTAGAAGATATAGAGGACATGAACTAAAGAGAGAATTATGGTTAATTTAATGCTTTCACTTCCTTTTTATATACTTTTTATTTATTTTATTTCTCTCATATGGTTTTAAATCTGGTCACCTTTAATGCCACAGGACTTTTAAACTTTAACAAGCTTGAAAAAGTGAAAGAGATGTTTAAAAATGAGGATGTGATTTTGTTGCAAGAAACAAATTGGAGAGAAACACATATATGTGAAATTAGGAAGAGGTGGAATGGGGATATTTTTTACAACAATCAAGACAAGAGCTATGGCAGAGGGGTGGCCTTTTTAATAAGGAAAAACAAGAACATTGTTTGTAAAGTGGTATATAAAGATAATGTTGGGAAGTGTTTAGCCATTGAGATGGAATATGAAGAAAACAAAATAATTGTGATAAATGTACATGCACCTAATGAGGAGAAGGAAAAGAAACAGTTTTTTTATAATTTAAGGACGGTTTTACTAAAGTACAAAATGGCCATTTTGATGGGAGATTTTAATACAGTTTTAAGCAATATAGATATGGTGGATGGTATGGTTTATAAAACTGATACAGGAAGGAAAGAATTGAAATCAATAATGGAAACTTACAAACTAGTCGATGTGTGGAGAGAAAGGAACGGGAAAAGAAAACAATTTTCTAGAAGACAAATGGTTGGGGGTTTTATATGTCAAAGCAGAATTGATTTTACTTTATGCACAAGAAACCTAGAAGGATTTATTGACAAGATAAGATATGAGGGAACTAGTTTAAGTGATCACAAATCAATGTTTATGCAAATTGATTGGAGTAAGCGTAAGAAAGGTCCAGGGGTTTGGGCTTTAAATGTGGAGATTTTAAAAGAGGAAAGTTATGTACAAGATATAAAGGAGCTCATAGAAAATGAAAAGCATAATGCAATGTATATGGAGGACAAAAGATTGTGGTGGGAAAATGTCAAGTACTTAGTGAAAATTCACACAATAAAGATATGCCGATTGATAGAGAAATGCAAAAGGTATAGGGGTAAAGAAATAAGAGAGAATTTAGAAAAGGAGTTAAATCGGAATGAGAAGGATATAATGAAAATAAAAGATCTAGAAGATCAACTTAAAGAATTAGAAGACAAGAAGTATGAAGGTGCAAGGTTGAGAAGTAAAGCGCAATATGTAATTGAAGGAGAAAAGTGTACAAAGTTTTTTTTTCGATCTAGAAAGAAGGAAAGGAAATGCGGAAACAATAAAAGTAGTTAAAAAGAAGAATGGAGAAGAAGTTGAAAGGAATGAAGATATTTTGAGAGAAATTAAAATATATTATGAGGAATTATTTACAAAAGATGGAGTGCAAGATGAAGGGGAAGAGTTGCTTAAGTTAATAAAAACAAAAGTTGGAAAGGAAGGGAAAAAAGATTGCAATAAAAGTATAAGTACAGAAGAAATTGAAAGAGCAATAGGTGAACTAAATAAGAAGAAGAGTCCAGGAATAGATGGTTTGGGAAGTGAATTTTATATAGTTTTTAAGGAGGTTTTAATAGGTATTTTAAAGGAAGTGTATGATGAGATATTTAAGAAAGGAAAGATGAACTTGAGAATGGGTATGGGATTAATTAAATTCAATTAAATTCAATTTTATTTATATAGCGCTTTTCACAAAAGTCAATTGTTTCAAAGCAGCTTTACATAAATAGATGCAGTGAAAAGCACAGAAAACGACAGATAGCACAACAGAATACATGATAGCATGAGCAGTTAAATTTGCTGCGGCTATGACTCAATATTATAATTGCACGTATTACTAAAGCAACGTATAGAAGAGGAAGCTAGGTAAAGCCCAAAAAGGCTGCCTCCCCGGGGTGAAAAACCCACTAGGAGAAAAAAAACCCCGGGCTTTTATCCGAGGAAAAATAAGTCCTAGGAGGGAAAAACCCTTGGGAGAACGGAAATGGAGATTTAGCGGAGATTAAGCGGTTCTGCCGGTGATCGTTGGTCAGGTATCAGCTGGGCATAACGTTGAAGGACAGCCAGTAGATCAGAGGTGTGCCGACTTTCACATCTACCGGGACTGGGTCTGTTTGTCTCGTCCTCGGGTCGAGGACGAGACAGGGAGAGAAAAACAAAATCGTATTAGCGTAGCGGCCGTTCATATGTATTGAAGTGTCACACAGTGATGTGGTTTAACTCAGCTTAGTTCCAGACAGACTAAATATTGCGGCATAATTATGTTATCCACAGTTGAGGATTTAGCAAATTGGGGGCCCAATGCGAGGGTATATATGGTAAATAAGGGTCACCTTCCGATCTTTAAGAGAAAATGAAACCTGACGACCCGTTTGACTAAGGCCTAAAGCCCCACTGTCGTCGTTAATGCAGGTTCAGTGGCAAACGGGTCTATATTGTATACCATTTACAGGACCAGGAGAAAACGCCAAAAACATCGCAACCCGACCATACGTGTTAACCCGTTTGACTAAGGCCGGAAGCCCCACTGTCGTCGTTAATGCAGGTTCAGTGGCAACAGGTCTGTATGGCATACTATTCATAAGACTTACGATAGCGCCAAAATCGCAACCCGACCATACGTGCCAACCCGTTTGACTAAGGCTGGAGGCCCCACTGTCGTCGTTAATGCAGGTTCAGTGGCAAACGGGTCAGTATGGCATACTATTCACAAGACACACGAAAGCGCGAAAAACGCAACCCGACCATACATACCAACCCGTTTGACTAAGGCTGGAGGCCCCACTGTCGTCGTTAATGCAGGTTCAGTGGCAAACGGGTCTGTATGGCATACTATTCATAAGACTTACGATAGCGCCAAAATCGCAACACGACCATACGTGCCAACCCGTTTGACTAAGGCTGGAGGCCCCACTGTCGTCGTTAATGCAGGTTCAGTGGCAAACGGGTATGTATGGCATACTATTCACAAGACACACGAAAGCGCGAAAAACGCAACCCGACCATACATACCAACCCGTTTGACTAAGGCTGGAGGCCCCACTGTCGTCGTTAATGCAGGTTCAGTGGCAAACGGGTCTGTATGGCATACTATTCACAAGACACACGAAAGCGCGAAAAACGCAACCCGACTATACATACCAACCCGTTTGACTAAGGCTGGAGGCCCCACTGTCGTCGTTAATGCAGGTTCAGTGGCAAACGGGTCTGTATGGCATACTATTCACAAGACATACTATTCACAAGACACACGAAAGCACCAAAATCGCAACCCGACCATACGTGCCAAACCGTTTGACTAAGGCCGGAAGCCCCACTGTCGTCGTTAATGCAGGTTCAGTGGCAAACGGTGGCAAACTATTTAATGCAATTCATTTTAAGTGTTCATGTAGAAAAGGTTTTTATTTATTTATTTGGTTGGTCTGTGTTATGACCGTGAGTGCTTTGTTCCGTGAAAATAACTATTGCGAGTTAAGAACCTTTACTAGACAAATTATGCGAATGCTTTGTTGAAGAGAAAAGTTTTAAGTCTAGATTTAAAATGATCGACTGTGTCTGATTCTCGGACATCGGTTGGTAAATCATTCCAGAGCTTAGGGGCTAAGTAGGAAAAGGATCTTCCACTTTTAGACACTTTTGATAGTCTAGGGATAATCAATAGGCCAGAATTTTGCGACCGTAGTGTGCGTGATGGATTGTATTCTGATAGTAATTCTCTAAGATATGAGGGTGCTAAGCCATTTAAAGCTTTGTAGGTGATTAGTGATATTTTAAATTGGATGCGATATTTAACTGGTAGCCAGTGTAAAGATGCCAGAATTGGGCTTATGTGGTCATACTTCTTAGATCGAGTAAGTACCCTTGCAGAAGCGTTTTGAACTAGCTGAAGCTTGTTGACCTGATTTGAATGGCATCCCCCGTGTAGCGAGTTACAATAGTCTATTCTAGAGGTCATAAAAGCATGAATAAGCTTCTCTGCATCAGATGTAGACAGTATATGGCGTATTTTTGAGATATTTCTAAGATGGAAGAATGCTGTGCGGCAGACGTTGGCGATATGACTATCAAAGGATAAGTTGCTGTCGAACATCACACCTAAGTTCCTAACCGTGGAAGATGGCACCACAGTACAGCCATCTATGTGCAATTTGTAATCTGACATATTATGTTTGTAGCGATTTGGTTCAATAATAAGTACCTCTGTCTTATTGGAGTTGAGCTTAAGAAAGTTATGTGCCATCCAGTCACTAACATCGCTAATGCAGTCTTTTAGCTTAGAAAACGTGTGTGTTTCGCTGGGATGCGAGGAGATGTAAAGCTGGGTATCATCCGCATAGCAGTGAAAACTTATGTTATGTTTCCTGATAATGTCTCCTAGGGGTAACATGTATAACGAGAACAGGATAGGACCTAAAACTGATCCCTGCGGTACACCGTATTTA
This sequence comes from Paramisgurnus dabryanus, assembly GCF_030506205.2. NCBI lineage: Eukaryota > Metazoa > Chordata > Actinopteri > Cypriniformes > Cobitidae > Paramisgurnus > Paramisgurnus dabryanus. Next base: position 35,516,102 of record NC_133354.1, read on the forward strand.
ACCAGGGAGTGATATGACTCTTCCTCATTTACATAAACAAAGTGATAGCGATTGGTTAGATATGACCTAAACCAGGCTAGCGCCTGACCACTGATACCAACATAGTTTTCTAGTCTATTGAGTAGGATTCTGTGGTCTATTGTGTCAAATGCTGCACTAAGGTCTAGTAATATAAGAATTGAGATTTCACCACGATCGGATGTTAATAGGAGGTCATTTGTAACTCTAAGCAACGCTGTCTCTGTGCTATGGTGGGGCCTGAATCCTGATTGGAACTTTTCATATGTACTATTATTTGTCAAGAATGTGCGTAACTGGCTTGCCACTACCTTTTCTAATATTTTCGAAAGAAAAGGGAGATTTGAGATTGGTCTAAAGTTATTAAGTTCTCCTTGGTCAAGCTGTGGTTTTTTAATCAGCGGTTTAATAACTGCTAGTTTAAAAGCTGTTGGAACGTATCCTATTTCTAGCGATGAGTTAAAGATATTTAGAACCGGGGTTGACACTACAGGGAATACTTCTTTAAGTAGTTTTGTGGGAACGGGGTCTAATATACAGGACGATGATTTGGATGATGTGACTAGTTTAGAGAGCTCATCTATTGTAGTAGGTTTAAATGAATCAAGATGTTCGTATGGTAGTCTAGTGTTAAGTGAACTAATGGGTAGAGTGGTGGCTGCCTGGGTAGCTACGATGGTTTCCCTAATAGCCGAAATTTTGTTAGAAAAGAAGTTCATGAAGTCGTTACTATTGTGTTGAAGTTTACTATTGGTTTCTGTTTGTTCTTTGTTTCTAGTCAGTTTCGCAACTGTGCTAAAGAGGAAACGAGGGTTGTTATGATTTTCTTTAATAAGCGTACTGAGATATGTAGATCTGGCGGTTTTAATAGCCTGTCTGTAGTGTTTAACACTCTGTTTCCATGCTGCGCGCCATACTTCTAACTTTGTGCTTCTATAATTTCTTTCCATTTTTCTAGCTGCCTTTTTAAGGGCTGCGGTGTGATGGTCATACCATGGAGCTGGCGGTTTTTCTTTGAATCTCTTTTTTCGAATGGGAGCAACGGCATCCAATGTGTTAGAACAGACATTGTTTAGGTTTTCTATTTCAATATCTAGATCGTCACAGTTATCTGCTACATGTTTCATTTGGGACAGGTCTGGAAGAGTGCTAATAAAGCTATCTTTAGTGGTGGAAATTATTGTTCTGGCTAGTCAGTAGCATGTTGTAGATTGAGTGATCCTATCTAGAAGTACAGTGTATGACACAAGGTAATGGTCAGAAACTGCATCACTCTGAGGTGATATTTCGACGTCATTAATATTGAGTCCGAGTGACAGAATTAAGTCTAATGTGTGATTACGAGTATGCGTTGGCCCTGTCACGTTTTGTCTAATATTGAGAGAATTTAGAACATCTATAAACGCACGTCCTAATGCGTCTTTTGGGTTGTCCACATGGACATTAAAATCACCAACAATAAGAGCTTTATCTACAGTGACTACAAGCTCAGATAGGAAATCTGCTATTTCATTAAGGAAATCTGCATGGTGGCCCGGTGGTCTATAGATTGTCGCTAAAGCAAAAGAAAGCTGTTTGTGGTTACGATCAGTTATTTCCATATTTAACAACATTACTTCAAATGATTTAAATTTTAGCTCAGATTTTTGGTTTACTTTAAACATTGTGTGGTATATTGTAGCTACACCACCCCCTCTCCCCTTTAATCGAGGTTCGTGTTTATAATAATAGTCTTGTGGGGTGGATTCATTTAAACTAATGTAGTCGTCTGCTTTAAGCCAGGTTTCTGTTAAACAGAGTACATCTAAGTTTTGGTCTGTAATTATTTCATTGACAATAGGTTCTTTATTGGTAAGCGATCTAATGTTAAGAAGGCCGAATTTTAAGATTCGAGATTCATCTGTTAATGTATTGTTTTCTAATTTTATTTGAATCAGATTTGTACCAGATGTAACAAGCGGTGCCCTGTATTTATTTGTTCGGGGAACAGATACAGTTGAAATGTGCTGATATTTCGGTAAGATTGACTCGAAGTGCTGGGATATAAGTGGTCTTGACATATCACGGCAGCTAACAGATGGACGGTTAAGCCGATCCGTCTGTTTCCTGACCTGGGCCCTGGATAGTCATACTATATCAGAATTAAGACTATTGATCAGATTTTTAGTGAGTATAGCACTTCCTTCCGATGACGGATGAAGGCCATCTCGGGTTAGGAGAAATGGTCTTCCCCAGAAATGCTTCCAATTGTCTATAAACCCTACGTTATGCTGAGGGCACCACTTTGACATCCATCCATTGAGAGACACTAATCTACTATGTGTTTCATCTCCCCGGTAGGCGGGGAGGGGACCAGAGCATATTACATTGTCTGACATTGTTTTTGCAATTTCACACATCTCCTTAATATTATCTTTGGTGATTTCCGACTGGCGGAGCCTAGTGTCATTCGTGCCGGCGTGAATAACAATCTTAGAAAACTTCCGCTTAGCATTAGCCAGCACTTTAAGTTTGGATCTAATGTCAGACGTTCTGGCTCCCGGTATACAGTCGACTATGGTGTTTGGTGCCTCAATGTTAGTGTTCCTGAGTATAGAATCTCCAATGACCAGGGCACTTTTAAAAGGTGTTTCAGCTGGTATACTCCTTAGGGGATCGAATCTGTTAGAAATTGTCGTTACATTATGGGTCTTAGAAGGACGCCTTATATGACTATGCCGCCTAACAGTCACCCAGTTTGACCGCCGACTTGACTCTGATGACGGAACCGAGCCATGTGTATTTTGATAAACACTATGCGCGCTCGATACAGTATTTGTAATATTTATATTAGCATCTGATGTCGGAACCGAGCCATTAGTCTTTTCGCTCGATAGATTATTTGCGACAGTAACATTAGCGGTTTTGCTATCCTCAACTAGCGTTCGGATGCGCGATTCTAGTTCAGCAACCTTCTCAGTTAACCTTAATACTTCAATACACTTAGTGCATGTAAACCCCTCTATGCTAACAGCAGAAGCTAAACTATACATGTGGCAAGTAGTACATGTTACAATAACAAGCGGAGTCTTACCGCTTTCATGCTGGGCGATGGCGTCTTCGTTTATACTTAATGAAGGTGATATATAAGAAAAAGGGAGATAAGGCAGACTTAAAGAACTATAGACCGTTAACAATGTTAAATACAGACCTGAAAATTCTATCAAAGATTCTAGCCAATAGACTAAAAGAAGTGATGCCAAGCATCATAGAAAGTAATCAATCATATGGCATAAAAGGGAGGGATATAGCTGACACTACAATAAGCATAAAAGATACTATAAGGTATATGGAGGAGGAAAATATAGAAGGCTATGTGATAAGCTTGGATTTTGAAAAAGCATTTGACAGAGTGGAGCATGAATTTTTATTTAGAGTCTTAAAAAGCTTTGATTTTGGTGATAATTTTATCAAATGGATTAAGATTTTATATAAAGGGGCTGTAACACGGGTTAAATGTAATGGGTTTTTAACACAATGCTTTAAGCTTAGCAGATCAATTCGACAAGGATGTCCATTATCTGCCCTTTTATATTCCTTGGTTGCTGAGCCACTGGGGCTGGCAATAAAGCAAGCAGGGAATATCACAGGAGTTAATATTAAAGGAAGTGATGAAGGGGTGAAGATGTTCCAATATGCTGACGACACTACGCTAATTGTGAAAGATATTCAAAGTGTGCAAGCAGCGATGGGAATAGTTCAGAAATTTTGTAAGGTATCAGGAGGGAAAATAAATGAAGAGAAAACTGTGTACATGAGATTTGGGGAAATTCAAGAATTAACAAGTTCTTTTACTTTTAAAGAAACTCAAGAAACGAAGATCTTAGGAATTTTAATGGGGCATGATAATAAACAAATAATACCATGTGGAAAGGCATTATAGGGGGTATTGAAAGAAGATTGAACCAGTGGAAATTAAGAACGTTATGTCTGAAAGGTAAAGTTTTAATCCTTAATATCTTAATGGTATCTAAATTATGGTATGCATTATATGTGTCAAGTATGCCTCTATGGGCAGAGCAAAGACTAAAAAGATTTTTCTTGGATTATTTATGGGAAGGAAAGCCTCCGAGAATTGCCTATCACACTATAATAGGAGCAGTAGAGAATGGAGGTTTAGGTTTGATTGATGTTGCAGAAAGAAAGAAAAGTTTGAGAGTTAAAATTGTGAAAATGTTTTTGGATGAAGGCATTGTAACGACATGGAAAAGTACGATGTTGTATTTTTTAAACAAATGTGGGAGTTTTAACTTGGGTAAAAATATTTTATGGATGAAAACGAAGAATTGGATGGTACAAGGTCTACCTGACTTTTATAAAGAAATGTTAAGTGCTTGGGGATATTTTCTAAAGTATGTGCAGTATACTCCGCAAGGGAGAGAAAACATTTTAAACCAACCTTTGTTGGGATCATGAAGGTGAGAGATATTTTATATGAGTTTAAAGAGGGGTTTTTACCTGTTCAGTACATTGTGGACACAATGGATGAAGCAAAAGAAGATTACACTAGACAAGAAATCCAGAAAAATTATAATATTATAAAGGAAGCTATACCAAGGGACTGGATTAATAAAATTGAAAGTATGGAGCAGGGGAATCAAGAAATTGATGTATGTGTAAAGTCGGAGGAGAGAAAATATGTTTTTCAAGAATGTTCTGTTAAAATTTTGTACCAGATTTTAAGAGATGGTGTTTTTAAGAAACCCAAGGTAAATGAGTATTGGTTACATAAATACAAAGACCTAAAAGAAGCTCAGTTATGGGATAATATGAGAGGCAAAATGGTTGAAAGAAAATTAGGGAATTTGGAGTACCTGATCCGACACAAAGCAATTTTTTAAAGATACATTGTTGTACAAAATTGGAAAAGAGCAAAGTTCAATATGTAAAGTTTGGAAAGAAGAAGATGAAGGTTTCTTACATTTGTTTTTATATTGTAAAAAACTGGACAGTCTCAATGCAAAATGTAAAAGACTTTTTGAACGTTTGAAAGATGAAAAATGTGAAAAGGACATGGACTGGAATAAAGTGATGATGTTGGGTGACCACAAAAATAGTAAAGTAATAAATCTACTGGTGATGCTTAGGAAAAGAGCAATATGGGAAAGAAGAGCGGTAGCCAAAAGAGATAAGAGAGTCATAGATGTAGATATGATCTTTAAAATGAAAGTGGAAAACTATCTGAAATGCCTGTTTTTTTATTTTAAGAATCAAAACAAACTGATTGAATATTATGATGTTTTTAACCATGATGTGTGTGAAGTGTTTGAAGATTTTCACTGGACGTTGCCGAATGGCAATGAAGCTTTTGACATGTAATTATTTATTTATAATGTTTTGTGGGTAAATGTTTTAATATGTTTTTTGTATAATGTGTTGTAAATTGAATAGAAACTTTAATAAAAAAAAAAAAAAAAAAAGCACGCCCGCTCTCGTCAGATCTCGGAAGCCAAGCAGGGTCGGGCCTGGTTAGTTCTTGGATGGGAGACCGCCTGGGAATATCAGGTGCTGTAAGCTTTTAATTAATTAATTATTTATTTATGTAATTTTTTGTAAATGCATCCTTTCTGTAAGCATAGGCTGATGGCATGGCGTTGCCACATTAGTCTTGAAGTGTCTCTCGAATCGAGTCAGCATTTGCTTACGGCCACACCACCCTGAGCACGCCCGCTCTCGTCTGATCTCGGAAGCCAAGCAGGGTCGGGCCTGGTTCGTACTTGGATGGGAGACCTCCTGGGAATACCAGGTGCTGTAAGCATTTAATTAATTAATTATTTATTTATGTCATTTTTTCCCATAATTACGTCCTTTTTGTAAGCAATTACCGATGTCATTGCGTTGCCACATTAGTCTTGAAGTGTCTCTCGTATCGAGTCAGCACTCGCTTACGGCCACACCACCCTGAGCATGCCCGCTCTCGTCTGATCTCGGAAGCCAAGCAGGTTCGGGCCTGGTTAGTACTTTGATAGGAGACTGCCTGGGAATACCAGGTTCTGTAAGCATTTAATTAATTATTTATGTCATTTTTTCCCATGAATGCGTCCTTTCTGTAAGCGTTCTCCCATGGCATGGCGTTGCCACATTAGTTTTGAAGTGTCTCTCGAATCGAGTCAGCACTCGCTTACGGCCACACCACCCTGAGCACGCCCGCTCTCGTCTGATCTCGGAAGCCAAGCAGGGTCGGGCCTGGTTAGTACTTGGATGGGAGACCGCCTGGGAATACCAGGTTCTGTAAGCATTTAATTAATTATTTATTTATGTCATTTTTTCCCATGAATGCGTTCTTTCTGTAAGCGTTCACTGATCTCATGGCATTGCCACATAAGTCTTGAAGTGTCTATCGAATCGAGTCAGCACTCGCTTACGGCCACACCACCCTGAGCATGCCCGCTCTCGTCTGATCTCGGAAGCCAAGCAGGGTCGGGCCTGGTTAGTACTTGGATGGGAGACCGCCTGGGAATACCAGGTGCTGTAAGCTTTTAATTAATTAATTATTTATTTATGTAATTTTTTGTAAATGCATCCTTTCTGTAAGCATAGGCTGATGGCATGGCGTTGCCACATTAGTCTTGAAGTGTCTCTCGAATCGAGTCAGCATTTGCTTACGGCCACACCACCCTGAGCACGCCCGCTCTCGTCTGATCTCGGAAGCCAAGCAGGGTCGGGACTGGTTCGTACTTGGATGGGAGACCTCCTGGGAATACCAGGTGCTGTGAGCATTTAATGAATTAATTATTTATTTATGTCATTTTTTCCCATAATTACGTCCTTTTTGTAAGCATTTACCGATGTCATTGCGTTGCCACATAAGTCTTGAAGTGTCTCTCGAATCGAGTCAGCACTCGCTTAAGGCCACACCACCCTGAGCACGCCCGCTCTCGTCTGATCTCGGAAGCCAAGCAGGGTCGGGCCTGGTTAGTATCTGGATGGGAGACCGCCTGGGAATACCAGGTGCTGTAAGCATTTAATTAATTATTTATTTATGTCATTTTTTCCCATAATTACGTCCTTTTTGTAAGCATTTACCAATGTCATTGCGTTGCCACATTAGTCTTGAAGTGTCTCTCGAATCATGTCAACACTCGCTTAAGGCCACACCACCCTGAGCACGCCCGCTCTCGTCTGATCTCGGAAGCCAAGCAGGGTCGGGCATGGTTAGTACTTGGATGGGAGACCGCCTGGGAATACCAGGTGTTGTAAGCATTTAATTAAATAATTATTTATGTCATTTTTTCCCATGAATGTGTTCTTTCTGTAAGCGTTCACTGATGTCATGGCGTTGCCACATAAGTCTTGAAGTGTCTATCAAATCGAGTCAGCACTCGCTTACGGCCAAACCACCCTGAGCATGCCCGCTCTCGTCTGATCTCGGAAGCCAAGCAGGGTCGGGCCTGGTTAGTACTTGGATGGGAGACCGCCTGGGAATACCAGGTGCTGGAAGCATTTAATTAATAATTTATTTAAATATGTCATTTTTTCCCATAATTACGTCATTTTTGTAAGCATTTACCAATGTCATTGCGTTGCCACATTAGTCTTGAAGTGTCTCTCGAATCGAGTCAGCACTCGATTACGGCCACACCACCCTGAGCACGGCTGCTCTCGTCTGATCTCGGAAGCCAAGCATGGTTGGGCCTGGTTAGTACTTGGATGGGAGACCGCCTGGGAATACCAGGTGCTGTAAGCATTTAATGAATTAATTATTTAATTATGTCATTTTTCCCATAATTACGTCCTTTTTGTAAGCGTTCTCCCATGGCATGGCGTTGCCACATTAGTTTTGAAGTGTCTCTCGAATCGAGTCAGCACTCGCTTACGGCCACACCACCCTGAGCACGCCCGCTCTCGTCTGATCTCGGAAGCCAAGCAGGGTCGGGCCTGGTTAGTACTTGGATGGGAGACCGCCTGGGAATACCAGGTTCTGTAAGCATTTAATTAATTATTTATTTATGTCATTTTTTCCCATGAATGCGTTCTTTCTGTAAGCGTTCACTGATGTCATGGCATTGCCACATAAGTCTTGAAGTGTCTATCGAATCGAGTCAGCACTCGCTTACGGCCACACCACCCTAAGCACGCCCGCTCTCGTCTGATCTCGGAAGCCAAGCAGGGTCGGGCCTGGTTAGTACTTGGATGGGAGACCGCCTGGGAATACCAGGTGCTGTAAGCTTTTAATTAATTAATTATTTATTTATGTAATTTTTTGTAAATGCATCCTTTCTGTAAGCATAGGCTGATGGCATGGCGTTGCCACATTAGTCTTGAAGTGTCTCTCGAATCGAGTCAGCATTTGCTTACGGCCACACCACCCTGAGCACGCCCGCTCTCGTCTGATCTCGGAAGCCAAGCAGGGTCGGGACTGGTTCGTACTTGGATGGGAGACCTCCTGGGAATACCAGGTGCTGTGAGCATTTAATGAATTAATTATTTATTTATGTCATTTTTTCCCATAATTACGTCCTTTTTGTAAGCATTTACCGATGTCATTGCGTTGCCACATTAGTCTTGAAGTGTCTCTCGAATCGAGTCAGCACTCGCTTAAGGCCACACCACCCTGAGCACGCCCGCTCTCGTCTGATCTCGGAAGCCAAGCAGGGTCGGGCCTGGTTAGTACTTGGATGGGAGACCGCCTGGGAATACCAGGTGCTGTAAGCATTTAATTAATTATTTATTTATGTCATTTTTTCCCATAATTACGTCCTTTTTGTAAGCATTTACCAATGTCATTGCGTTGCCACATTAGTCTTGAAGTGTCTCTCGAATCGAGTCAGCACTCGCTTAAGGCCACACCACCCTGAGCACGCCCGCTCTCGTCTGATCTCGGAAGCCAAGCAGGGTCGGGCATGGTTAGTACTTGGATGGGAGACCGCCTGGGAATACCAGGTGTTGTAAGCATTTAATTAAATAATTATTTATGTCATTTTTTCCCATGAATGTGTTCTTTCTGTAAGCGTTCACTGATGTCATGGCGTTGCCACATAAGTCTTGAAGTGTCTATCAAATCGAGTCAGCACTCGCTTACGGCCAAACCACCCTGAGCATGCCCGCTCTCGTCTGATCTCGGAAGCCAAGCAGGGTCGGGCCTGCTTAGTACTTGGATGGGAGACCGCCTGGGAATACCAGGTGCTGGAAGCATTTAATTAATAATTTATTTAAATATGTCATTTTTTCCCATAATTACGTCATTTTTGTAAGCATTTACCAATGTCATTGCGTTGCCACATTAGTCTTGAAGTGTCTCTCGAATCGAGTCAGCACTCGATTACGGCCACACCACCCTGAGCACGGCTGCTCTCGTCTGATCTCGGAAGCCAAGCATGGTTGGGCCTGGTTAGTACTTGGATGGGAGACCGCCTGGGAATACCAGGTGCTGTAAGCATTTAATGAATTAATTATTTAATTATGTCATTTTTCCCATAATTACGTCCTTTTTGTAAGCATTTACCGATGTCATTGCTTTGCCACATTAGTCTTGAAGTGTCTCTCGAATCGAGTCAGCACTCGCTTACGGCCACACCACCCTGAGCATGCCCGCTCTCGTCTGATCTCGGAAGCCAAGCAGGGTCGGGCCTGGTTAGTACTTGGATGGGAGACCGCCTGGCAATACCAGGTGCTGTAAGCATTTAATTAAATATTTATTCATGTCATTTTTTCCCATGAATGCGTTCTTTCTGTAAGCGTTCACTGATGTCATGGCATTGCCACATAAGTCTTGAAGTGTCTATCGTATCGAGTCAGCACTCGCTTACGGCCACACCACCCTGAGCACGCCCGACTTGGTACGTTCCAGGAAGTGAGTTGGCTGCAGTTTGGTGAGGAAGGCTCACCACATTTTTTGTAGTTATTTTGTTTGTTTTATCACTTTATTTAGAAAGTCTTTTATTTTTTACAAAGTATTTTTTCTTTATTCCTCCCAGCAGCTATCGCTGCTTGGGGGGGGTAGAAATTTTATTTTTGGTACTTGTGCCTTTCTTTTTATTCAAACACAATTGTTGGACAGACTAATGGCATCGAAAATGGATATGGATGAGGAAACACGCTTGATGATCGAAAAGGGAAAGGACAAAGAAATACAAAATGGAAACGACATGGACAAGGAACAAAGTAGAAAGAAACCGGTGAAGGATTATTTAAAAGAAGCAACAGTAACTGTGGAGACATCTAATGTGAATGCCAGAGCGGAGGATATAATTACAGCTGTAACAGAGATAATTGGAGTGGGGAAAATTTTAGCGGTAAGGCCTAAACAAAACAAAGAATATGAAGTGACTTTAGAACATGTGGACGACGTCGATTCATTAATGGATGGACTAGGCATCAAAGGCATGATTTGTGAGGTAAAGAAACTAATAAACAAACACTGCGTGGTCTCGTTTATGCACTTGCCCGCTTACATAAGCGATCACAAAATTTTAGAAAAACTTGAAGGGTGGGGAGTTATCCCCATTTCAGCTATTAAAAGACGCCTTTATCCTGGCACCACTATCGAGGATGGGACAAGATTTGTTAAAACAATGTTCCCGAAGGAGGTTACCTCTCTCCCCTACAGTACTAAGTTCGATACGGCTGAAGGGCTTCAATATTTTCGGGTGATGCACAGCCATCAGGTTAAAACCTGTCGGCTGTGCATGTGCCCAGATCATATAATGAAAGATTGCCCTGCTTTCAAGTGCTATGTATGTGACGAGAGGGGACATTTTGGGAGAGATTGCACGGCGGTAAGGTGTGTGGATTGCAAAAAGGCTCTAAACAAATGTGAATGTTGGTTTGAAAATGATGATGAGCATTGTGCTGGCGAGCAAGTGCATGGGCGAGAAAACGTAATAGATCCAGACAGGGACGGACTGGGGCTAAAAAACAGCCCTGGACTTTTTCCCAAATAGGCCCATCCGGCCATTCACCCCTAGCCGTGCACAACAGACACAAGGATGTCCTGATACTATGCCACAATACTGTCAGACTATTAGACAAGGATATTTAATATTTTGTCCATGTCATATTAAACTTTGATGTATAATAAGGCTGTGAAATAATGAAAATAGCTAGGCCTATTAATTTTGTCTGTACAGCTTTCACAAACAACCACCAGGTCTTTGCCAATTCCACAATACTAAACACATATGAAAGACAAGGAAAAACTGTACTCTGACGGAAGACCGACAGAAAGTGCAAGCTAGGATTTTTTTGTTAAACTAATATTTGGTCAATTATTTAGCCCCCTTTCTTATTAGCACGTTTAGAGTGGTTGCAATGCATGCCTGATATTTACCCGTTTAATTCAATAGTCTTCATTGTAGCAGAAAATGTGAGCTCACTACAACCTCTCATATACAATAAAGTCAATGAAAAAAATGAAAACCAATGCAATACGATGAATGTCCACCCACAGACTGTTTTTAAACGGGGTTGGATAAATATTTTTTGCTTTGATGTGTGTGATTTTGGTTAGATGACAGTTAGGTAACAGTTTGCCAAGAGTTTACAGTTTGACAAAAGCAAAATGTTTTGTTTTATTGCGACTGTATACAAATTTAAGCAAACACTTTGCCGTTTGAATTATGTCCCATATGAACAAAATGACAGAGTATGTATTGTTTTTATGTTTCCACTGTTCAATCGCGCCCGCGCCTCTCTCTCTCTCTCACACACACGCGCGCGTGCGCACACACTCACATCACGTCTTTCTCTAACACTAGTTGCGCATTACGTTAATTTTCACGCGAGTTTTATTTATTTTTATATCGTGTATATTATATTATAATGTCACGTGTCCTGCTACTACTGGCACTTAGCTCTTGCTGATGTGAAGTTAACTCGGTCTGTCCCTCATCATGACCAGGCTGTGGATGCTCAGGCTCGCAAACATAGACGCTCGCGAATTCCGGGAATCCGTGGACCAATCACGACTAGTAGGCCGACTCTTCTCCCTCGTTTTTTTACACGTAGCAGCATATAAGTGATCGTATTAATGCCTCTGCTGTTGGCTGTTCATATTTATTAGACTTTTTTGCCATCGGCCGGGCGACGGCCCTCCGTTGAACGGCCGTTCTGGACTTTTCCAGAGCGCACAGATTGCCAATCCGTCCCTGGATCCAGAGGCTCTCTCTACAAAAGAGATAAGAATCGATGGAACTGCTGAATATAATGACAATGTTGAACAAATGGAGGATCAACACAAACTTTTACATCAAAAGCCAGACGTTGAGGTGGGAAGTGTTATTGATAAGACTGTGAAAAATGTGATGGATATATTAGACAAAGAGGAATAAGGGAGGGAAAGACAGTGGATGGAACTTAAAGAGCCAGAGGAACAATCTTCACAAGAGAGTTTTGTGAGTTGTTGGATGCACCAACCACTAAAGATGGAGGACTGGATGGAGATGAGAGCTCTAACAGTGATAAAGAAGAACATGCTGGATTATCAGTGAAAACCTACAAAAGAAGAAGACAACTAAAGGTAAAGCCAAACTTAAAAGGAATAAGGAGAAAAACTCTTTTGAAAAACAGATATGAATGCTTAGAAGATATAGAGGACATGAACTAAAGAGAGAATTATGGTTAATTTAATGCTTTCACTTCCTTTTGATATACTATTTTTTTTTTTTTTCTCTCATATGGTTTTAAATCTGGTCACCTTTAATGCCACAGGACTTTTAAACTTTAACAAGCTTGAAAAAGTGAAAGAGATGTTTAAAAATGAGGATGTGATTTTGTTGCAAGAAACAAATTGGAGAGAAACACATATATGTGAAATTAGGAAGAGGTGGAATGGGGATATTTTTTACAACAATCAAGACAAGAGCTATGGCAGAGGGGTGGCCTTTTTAATAAGGAAAAACAAGAACATTGTTTGTAAAGTGGTATATAAAGATAATGTTGGGAAGTGTTTAGCCATTGAGATGGAATATGAAGAAAACAAAATAATTGTGATAAATGTACATGCACCTAATGAGGAGAAGGAAAAGAAACAGTTTTTTTTATAATTTAAGGACGGTTTTACTAAAGTACAAAATGGCCATTTTGATGGGAGATTTTAATACAGTTTTAAGCAATATAGATATGGTGGATGGTATGGTTTATAAAACTGATACAGGAAGGAAAGAATTGAAATCAATAATGGAAACTTACAAACTAGTCGATGTGTGGAGAGAAAGGAACGGGAAAAGAAAACAATTTTCTAGAAGACAAATGGTTGGGGGTTTTATATGTCAAAGCAGAATTGATTTTACTTTATGCACAAGAAACCTAGAAGGATTTATTGACAAGATAAGATATGAGGGAACTAGTTTAAGTGATCACAAATCAATGTTTATGCAAATTGATTGGAGTAAGCGTAAGAAAGGTCCAGGGGTTTGGGCTTTAAATGTGGAGATTTTAAAAGAGGAAAGTTATGTACAAGATATAAAGGAGCTCATAGAAAATGAAAAGCATAATGCAATGTATATGGAGGACAAAAGATTGTGGTGGGAAAATGTCAAGTACTTAGTGAAAATTCACACAATAAAGATATGCCGATTGATAGAGAAATGCAAAAGGTATAAGGGTAAAGAAATAAGAGAGAATTTAGAAAAGGAGTTAAATCGGAATAAGAAGGATATAATGAAAATAAAAGATCTAGAAGATCAACTTAAAGAATTAGAAGACAAGAAGTATGAAGGTGCAAGGTTGAGAAGTAAAGCGCAATATGTAATTGAAGGAGAAAAGTGTACAAAGTTTTTTTTCGATCTAGAAAGAAGGAAAGGAAATGCGGAAACAATAAAAGTAGTTAAAAAGAAGAATGGAGAAGAAGTTGAAAGGAATGAAGATATTTTGAGAGAAATTAAAATATATTATGAGGAATTATTTACAAAAGATGGAGTGCAAGATGAAGGGGAAGAGTTGCTTAAGTTAATAAAAACAAAAGTTGGAAAGGAAGGGAAAAAAGATTGCAATAAAAGTATAAGTACAGAAGAAATTGAAAGAGCAATAGGTGAACTAAATAAGAAGAAGAGTCCAGGAATAGATGGTTTGGGAAGTGAATTTTATATAGTTTTTAAGGAGGTTTTAATAGGTATTTTAAAGGAAGTGTATGATGAGATATTTAAGAAAGGAAAGATGAACTTGAGAATGGGTATGGGATTAATGAAGGTGATATATAAGAAAAAGGGAGATAAGGCAGACTTAAAGAACTATAGACTGTTAACAATGTTAAATACAGACCTGAAAATTCTATCAAAGATTCTAGCCAATAGACTAAAAGAAGTGATGCCAAGCATCATAGAAAGTAATCAATCATATGGCATAAAAGGGAGGGATATAGCTGACACTACAATAAGCATAAAAGATACTATAAGGTATATGGAGGAGGAAAATATAGAAGGCTATGTGATAAGCTTGGATTTTGAAAAAGCATTTGACAGAGTGGAGCATGAATTTTTATTTAGAGTCTTAAAAAGCTTTGATTTTGGTGATAATTTTATCAAATGGATTAAGATTTTATATAAAGGGGCTGTAACACGGGTTAAATGTAATGGGTTTTTAACACAATGCTTTAAGCTTAGCAGATCAATTCGACAAGGATGTCCATTATCTGCCCTTTTATATTCCTTGGTTGCTGAGCCACTGGGGCTGGCAATAAAGCAAGCAGGGAATATCACAGGAGTTAATATTAAAGGAAGTGATGAAGGGGTGAAGATGTTCCAATATGCTGACGACACTACGCTAATTGTGAAAGATATTCAAAGTGTGCAAGCAGCGATGGGAATAGTTCAGAAATTTTGTAAGGTATCAGGAGGGAAAATAAATGAAGAGAAAACTGTGTACATGAGATTTGGGGAAATTCAAGAATTAACAAGTTCTTTTACTTTTAAAGAAACTCAAGAAACGAAGATCTTAGGAATTTTAATGGGGCATGATAATAAACAAATAATACCATGTGGAAAGGCATTATAGGGGGTATTGAAAGAAGATTGAACCAGTGGAAATTAAGAACGTTATGTCTGAAAGGTAAAGTTTTAATCCTTAATATCTTAATGGTATCTAAATTATGGTATGCATTATATGTGTCAAGTATGCCTCTATGGGCAGAGCAAAGACTAAAAAGATTTTTCTTGGATTATTTATGGGAAGGAAAGCCTCCGAGAATTGCCTATCACACTATAATAGGAGCAGTAGAGAATGGAGGTTTAGGTTTGATTGATGCTGCAGAAAGAAAGAAAAGTTTGAGAGTTAAAATTGTGAAAATGTTTTTGGATGAAGGCATTGTAACGACATGGAAAAGTACGATGTTGTATTTTTTAAACAAATGTGGGAGTTTTATCTTGGGTAAAAATATTTTATGGATGAAAACGAAGAATTGGATGGTACAAGGTCTACCTGACTTTTATAAAGAAATGTTAAGTGCTTGGGGATATTTTCTAAAGTATGTGCAGTATACTCCGCAAGGGAGAGAAAACATTTTAAACCAACCTTTGTTTCTAAATAAGAATATTGTACACCAAGGGAAAGAAATGTTTTTTAAGAAATGGTGGGATGTGGGGATCATGAAGGTGAGAGATATTTTATATGAGTTTAAAGAGGGGTTTTTACCTGTTCAGTACATTGTGGACACAATGGATGAAGCAAAAGAAGATTACACTAGACAAGAAATCCAGAAAAATTATAATATTATAAAGGAAGCTATACCAAGGGACTGGATTAATAAAATTGAAAGTATGGAGCAGGGGAATCAAGAAATTGATGTATGTGTAAAGTCGGAGGAGAGAAAATATGTTTTTCAAGAATGTTCTGTTAAAATTTTGTACCAGATTTTAAGAGATGGTGTTTTTAAGAAACCCAAGGTAAATGAGTATTGGTTACATAAATACAAAGACCTAAAAAAAGCTCAGTTATGGGATAATATGAGAGGCAAAATGGTTGAAAGAAAATTAGGGAATTTGGAGTACCTGATCCGACACAAAGCAATTTTTATAGATACATTGTTGTACAAAATTGGAAAAGAGCAAAGTTCAATATGTAAAGTTTGTAAAGAAGAAGATGAAGGTTTCTTACATTTGTTTTTATATTGTAAAAAACTGGACAGTCTCAATGCAAAATGTAAAAGACTTTTTGAACGTTTGAAAGATGAAAAATGTGAAAAGGACATGGACTGGAATAAAGTGATGATGTTGGGTGACCACAAAAATAGTAAAGTAATAAATCTACTGGTGATGCTTAGGAAAAGAGTGTGACACCCTGTATGTATAGTCACAGGAATAATTATATTTTTGAATAATTATATTTTTTTCCTCTTTGTGTATTTGATTTATTCTATTGTATTGATGATATCGTTTCAATTGCTGTTATTATGCTGGACTTGTGATGCGTAATACCCTCAGTGGACAATAGGGGGAGACTATGTGCTGAATAGAGTCTGTGTGGGTAACTTTGAGTCGCGGAGAAGAAGACGCCATTACATGAGCGACTCGTGAGTTACAACAGCACAACTTTGTCTCTCTCATTGTTTTATTAAACAGGTGGGTGAAATCAATCACTATGGACATGAAACATGAAACAATATGTTGATGGCATGTGTATACTGTTGTAGGAGGATAATATACATTTTCAGAGTATATTTAAGATGTTTTAATAGAGATGATGTTGTGTATATGAAAATGACGTTTCATTTGCCACGTGCGGCGTTAGATCTGATATACATATAATAAAATCTGAATGATTAGAGGCTCCAGCACACTGAATACCCAAACTAATGTGATGCTTTGCTTTATAATTGTGTTAATAGTATAAAGAGTGATGTTTTAAGTAATCACTCTGTGTTTCAAGGTTGAAGTATATATATATAAATATGTATATATAGTTGCTAAATTTATTCATAGATATAATATCTTGATCTCTGCACACTATATTGAATACTGTTGATATTTAAGTTTTATCATATGTTTTAATGATCCTGTGATTACTGTTGATAGTAATTTCGTTTAAATGGTTATATTCTGTAATCTATGGTTCGCTCAACTAGTCAGTTATTTAGGAGGACACTTTTGCACAGACAACAGAAACTGTAATACATTGTTATGTATGTTTATGGGAAAAGTATTGAGTTATTTAAGAAAAATACTATTTGTACTTGAGTATAAGAGTGAAGATTTACAAGAGTAATGCAACATGTTTATTGATGTTTTATTTGAGTGAGTCACATGTAAGGTGACACAAGAGATTGTGATTTAAGTCTAAAAGGAGAGAAAAAAAGATATAAATAATCTTTGAATTATTGTAATAAACATTACATGAGCGACTCGTGAGTTACAACAGCACAACTTTGTCTCTCTCATTGTTTTATTAAACAGAATTTACTGCAGTACTGCCAGCTGGAAGGCGGGCGTGCTACAGATTTTGGGGGCTCGTCCGGGATCTAGCGCCACCTGCTGGTATGCGGATCCAATGTAAATGAATCACAGAACGGCGGAGTGACGGGTAAACAACACCAGGACCACGAAGGGCAGCTCAACGGCAGCAGGAGAACCAAGGCACGGCAGTGAAAGAGTTTCCTGGCTGGGGAGGAGTAGTGCAGCGTGGTGCAGGCCGAGTGTGAACCCATCAGCAACAGGAACGTCGAAAAGATGGCTTCTAGCGAAAGAAAAGCAACAGTCTGGGAAATCAAGAAAGCACTTCATCAGCTCACGTGTGATGAACTGGTCAGCCTGCTGGATTGTTTGGAGCCATCTGCAGACTCAGGAAAGCACAGGTTGGATATAACTGATGAGGAGTGTTGCTTTGAATACTTTGTTGCTTACATGAACAGTGAATCTCTGCTGGAGTTAGAAGATGAAGGGTTGTCTCAATTGTTACTGTTGAAAGACAATGTTGATGTTATAATTCAGAAACGTAATGTAAAAACTGTTTTGCATGATACTGAGCCATCTACACCTCCACAACAACTTACACACACCACAAATACACAGATACAGCCAATGGAGTATAATTGTTTGGTAGACTGCTATGAAGAGTTAGGGAGAAAATTAGCACAATACAAGATTGATGTTAACCCAAATAGAGCAGAATCTCCCAAAAGTAGTGGTAGCTTGCCTGTGAATGTAACCGGTGAGGCCAGTGGTGGGAAACGAGAAAGTATGATCTCCCTCCGTGACCTTCAGCTACTGCCATTCCAGCATAGAGAGTTCAAAATTCAAGGGGGGCAGATTAGTGATAGTACTTCTGATATAAGCTACACAAGTGTCACCAAACAAATAGATGAGGGACTGGCAGCTAATCACAGTGAAAATGACATCATCAGAGGGGTCTTGAGAGTCATTAAGCCAGGAAACTTTAAGGACATGTTAATAAACAAGGAGGCACTGACTATCTCAGAATTAAAGAGTTTCCTTCAGTCGCATCTAAATGAGAGGAGTAGCTCTGAGCTCTTCCAGGAGTTAATGTGTGGGAAACAAAATGACAATGAAACCCCCCAACAATTCCTGTATAGACTGATCGGACTGAAACAGAAACTAATTTTTCTGTCCAAACAAGCTGTTACAGACCTGGAGTATGACGAACAAACAATCCAAAATGTCTTTTTGAGGACGATTTATCAGGGCATGGGTGCAAAGTACAACCAGTTCCGCACTGAATTGAAGCCACTACTCACAAACCGCCTGGTGACAGATGAGGCACTTCTACGTCAAGTAACCCAGATAGCCAGTGACGAGAGTGAAAGACAACGTCGGTTGGGGCAAGCTGCACGTCAGAGAGTATCGAATGCCCTCAGTGCACAGTGTGAGTCTAGCCGAGGTAAAGACAGAGATGACAGTAAACAAAATGACCAAACTGAAACGATACGTCAGTTGAGTGCACAAATTGAAGCTCTTACAAAGACTGTTGAATCACTTGCAAAGGCGAGGATGACAGAAGGCCAGTGCAAAGCCATCGATAGCCAGCCACAGCAAAGGCAACGTCAACGAATGTGTCCCAAATGTAGTAGCAAGGATGTCACCTCTTGCAATCATTGCTTTGTGTGCGGTGAGGAAGGACATCGAGCGGTGGGCTGTCTAAGAAGGGAAAAGAGGTCGGGAAACGACCAACGGCCACTGATGAGGGGCGACCAGTGACCGAGCAAACACAGTCCCAGCTTAAGGAGAAAGAAGCTCGGAGCGGAAGAACATCTGATTCGCCAAATCAAAGACAAAATCCCTGTGATCGAGTAGCCCAGCTCATTGGAAAGAAAGCTATCATCAAGTGCCACATTCATGGATTCACAGTAACTGCTCTACTAGACACAGGAGCACAAGTTAGTATAATCGACTGCAACTGGAAGAGTAAATACTTACCAGATCAAACTCTGCGACCACTGTCAGAGATAATCGATGGGGGTGACATCAATGTCTCAGCTGTTAATGGAGAACTGTTGCCATTCGAGGGATGGGTAGAGTTGACAGTGAACCTCCCCGGGAATGATGACCCAAGTCTGGCGATTCAAGTGCCTTTCCTCGTGGGGAAGATGCCATTAGAGCGGCCATTGCTGGGATTTAATGTTGTCGAGGAGATAATAAGAGGAAAGAAGGACACTGAGTCTGGTCTATGGACATTTTCAGAACTCCTAAGGATGGCCCTGGACATCAAAGGTGAACAAGCCAATGCAATAGTGAGCTTCATTCAGGAACCACCCTTTGTGAACCCTACAGCTATTGTCACAGTTGGCCCTAGAGATGTTGTTGTACCACCCGGTCAGGTGACTCATATTAAGTGTGAAGTTCCACTTAGCTTGAAATGCTCAGAGCCAGTAGTACTGTTCGAGTCCAGTGAGAAGAGTGCATCACTAACTCAACTCGATGTTGGAGATGGTCTAATGGAACTAGAGGGGACTGACCGGCCCTATGTTAGGATTCCCCTGGGAAATCCTTCTGCTTGTGAAGTTACTATCAGACGACCTACACCTCTAGGAAGTATTCAACCCATATCAAGCATTATCGAAACGGAGCAGCAAGGCTTTGTAGACAGAGTTGACTTACCAGTGAGCCGTGGAGAAGAACCAGGTTTCCAAGGTCAAGAGGACGTCCGCAGGGTAGACAGCTTGTGGCATCCGCCTGTTGATGTAAGCCATCTGGAAGAAGAACAGCAGAAATTAGTCAAAGACATGCTCTATGAAGAATCCAATGTGTTTGTTCATGGAGATGACGATATTGGGTGTATCCCGAGTTTACAAATGACGATTAACCTGAAGGATGACATTCCTGTTCAGCGAGCTTATGCCTCCATCCCCAAACCCCTATATAAGGAGGTGAAGGAATACGTTCAGGACTTACTTGCTCGAGGTTGGGTGGTCAAGTCGAAGTCTCCATACGCAGCCCCAGTGGTGTGCGTGCGGAAGAAGGATGGCACACTGAGACTGTGTATAGATTACCGGCTGTTAAACCAGAAGACAGTCCCAGACCGACATCCACTCCCCCGGATCCAGGACCTCATTGACACCTTGGGAGGCTACCGTTGGTTCTCAATCCTGGATCAGGGAAAGGCCTACCACCAGGGGTTTATGGCGGAGGGATCTCGGCACCTTACGGCTTTTACAACCCCCTGGGGACTATATGAGTGGGTCCGCATACCCTTCGGATTAGCTAATGCACCAGCAGCATTCCAGAGGAGTATGGAGGGGATGCTGGACTCACTGAGGGATGAATTATGTATCCCGTATCTTGACGACATACTCTGCTTTGGTAAAACATTCAGTGACCATGTTCAGGGGTTAAAGAGAGTCCTCAGAGTACTGCGCCATCACGGAGTGAAGTTGAGGCCTGAAAAATGCGAACTCTTCAAGAGAGAGGTAAGGTATGTGGGGAGACTAGTTTCGGAGGATGGTGTCCGCATCGACCCAAAAGACCTAGAAGCAGTCCTCTCCCTGAAAGAACAAAAGCCCACTACTGTTGGCGAGCTGCGGCGATTGTTGGGGTTCCTCAGTTACTATCGCACCTTCGTCCAGGATTTTTCACGGATTGCTAAGCCACTATACGAACTCCTCCAGTCTCCGAGCTCAGTAGCTTCTGGGGAGCAGAATAAGTCGGACAAAATTGAGAAAAGAAAGAACCAGTTATCATCCCGTGCAAAAGTAGAGTGGACAAGTGTGCACCAAGGTGTGTTGGAGAAACTCATTGGAGCTTTAACAAACCCCCCAGTACTTGCTTACCCGAACTTTGAACTTCCGTTTGTGCTCCATACAGACGCGTCCGAACAGGGGCTCGGGGCTGTGCTGTACCAACATCAAGAGGGCAAACTCAGGGTCATTGGCTATGGCTCCAGAACGTTGACTCCTGCCGAGAAAGGGTATAGACTCCACTCCGGAAAGCTGGAGTTCCTTGCGCTTAAATGGGCAGTCTGCGAGAAGTTCCGCGATTACCTGTTTTATGCGCCACACTTTACCATTTACACCGACAACAACCCTTTGACGTATGTCCTCAGGACAGCCAAACTCAATGCTGTTGGACATAGGTGGGTGGGAGAATTGGCAGACTTCAGATTCGACATTCGCTACAGACCAGGCAAAGTGAACGCAGACGCTGACATGCTCTCTCGCTGTCCCCTCGATATCACTAAGTTGATGACCACATGTACAGAAGTGCTGACTGAGGAGGTGGTCCGGGCTACCTGGGAAGGAAGTCAGGCAGACCAAGAGAATGATGTTGCCTGGGTTGCGGCCCTTAACGCACGTGAAGAGAATACAGAGTGTCAGTTTGAAAACAATTTCATGACACTTGACCGCTCTGAGTTGAGAGCTGCACAGAGGGAAGATCCTGTGGTCAGTAAGGTGATAGAATTAAAGGAGAGTGGTGGAGAATTGACTCCAGAAATGACAAAAACTGCTAAAGGAGGCCTCAAGAGACTGTTGTATGAGTGGAGAAAACTGGATCTTGAAGAGGGACTACTCTATCGTAAGACCAATCATAGATCTCAACTTGTTCTCCCCGATAAATTTAAGCAGTCGGTCCTTAAACAGCTACACAACGACATGGGTCATGTGGGGACGGAACGAGTTCTGGACTTAGCAAGGAACAGATTCTACTGGCCTTTTATGAAAAAGGAGATCGAGCACTATGTCACCCAGCAGTGCCAATGCGTGAAGCAGAAGAAACCCGTTGTGAAGATCAGAGCTCCGATGGGGAGTCTTACCTCATGTTGTCCACTTGACCTTGTGACCATTGATTATCTGCATCTGGAGCGGAGCAGAGGCGGATATGAATATATCCTGGTGCTGGTGGACCATTTTACGAGATTTGCACAAGCATACCCGACGAAAGACAAGTCTGGAAGGACAGCAGCAGAGAGGATATTTAACGATTATATCCCACGGTTTGGCTATCCGTGTCGACTCCATCATGACCAAGGCCGTGAATTCGAGAACAATCTCTTCGCGACTTTGCAACGGATGACAGGTGTCAGTAACTCCAGGACAACACCTTATCACCCCCAAGCAAACCCAGCAGAACGTTTTAATCGGACTCTTTTGCAAATGTTGAGGACCCTGGAGGAGAAGGAAAAGGAAAGATGGAAAGATCACCTTCCAAAGGTAGTGCACGCTTACAACTGCACAAAACATGAGGCGACGGGGTTTTCTCCATTCTTCCTCTTGTATGGACGTCATCCTCGCTTGCCTGTAGACTTAGTATTTGGTCTAAGATCAAGAGAGGACCAATACTCACCTCGAGACTAGCCTCAGACAACAGTAAGCAAGCTAGCGCACGGAACAAGAGATACTATGACCAGCATCTTCGAGGCGTTGTGTTGCAACCCGGCGATAGAGTTCTGGTTCGGAACTTGAGCGAGCGGGGGGGACCTGGAAAGCTGAGATCATACTGGGAGAAAACTGTGCACGTGGTCAAAGAAAGGATAGGAGATGGACCAGTCTATCAAGTGTACCCTGAGTCCAGTGGAGGCCAAGATCCAGGAATGATACGCACCTTGCACCGGAACCTGCTTCACTTGGTTAATGACCTACCTGTAGAACCGTCATCCTTGGAAGCTGATGAGTCATGTAGACCTAAGGGAAGGAGACAAAGATTGCTAAAACCAGCAAGAGAACCTGAAGAAGCAAATTCAAGTGATACATTCTCAGATGACAGTGATGCTCCGAGAGCTTACTACTGGTTGCGCTCCTCGGAACAGCAGAGATCTAAGCAGAAAGCTAAACCTGACACTTACCAAAGAGGAGATTGGAGACGAAGAGATAGTGAGGATAGGCCTGTAAGACAGGAAGAGATTATGCTAGAAGTAGAGGAAGGATACTTACCTGAACCAGTGGCAAACCACTCATTGACTGACTTACCAGCTGCATCAGGATCTGAGAGGATGGATGATGAGCTTGGAGACATGGTACCTGTGGAGGAAGGAAATCAAATGATTATCCCAGTGAGAAATGATTCAGGAGATGGATATGTGAGGAGATCTAACAGAGAAAGGAAACCCACACGAGTCTTCACTTACCCCTCCTTGGGTCAGCCCAATTATGAACTGCCTACTGAGATAGGAGCTGCTCAATTGATGCAGACACAACAGTTACCATATTACTCTAATGGGGTACAGGGGCCTGTATATGTGACTTGTGCTCACGTCCCAACTACATTTCCTTATCAGATAGGGTCTTATCCTACCTTACCACCTTATGCATTTAGTGTATACTAGAGAATTAGAAGTTACAAGGAAACACACACACGCACATGTGAACAAGAAACACCCTGATATAATACACTCTGACACAGAAATCTTGTAATTGGTTACAATGTGAGAGGAATGTTTGTGTTCTTGAGTAAACTGTTTACAAGGGTTAAAGGGTCAGTGTTGTTTGGAGCCATTTCTTTTGTCAGGGAGAGTGTGACACCCTGTATGTATAGTCACAGGAATAATTATATTTTTGAATAATTATATTTTTTTCCTCTTTATGTATTTGATTTATTCTATTGTATTGATGATATCGTTTCAATTGCTGTTATTATGCTGGACTTGTGATGCGTAATACCCTCAGTGGACAATAGGGGGAGACTATGTGCTGAATAGAGTCTGTGTGGGTAACTTTGAGTCGCGGAGAAGAAGACGCCATTACATGAGCGACTCGTGAGTTACAACAGCACAACTTTGTCTCTCTCATTGTTTTATTAAACAGGTGGGTGAAATCAATCACTATGGACATGAAACATGAAACAATATGTTGATGGCATGTGTATACTGTTGTAGGAGGATAATATACATTTTCAGAGTATATTTAAGATGTTTTAATAGAGATGATGTTGTGTATATGAAAATGACGTTTCATTTGCCACGTGCGGCGTTAGATCTGATATACATATAATAAAATCTGAATGATTAGAGGCTCCAGCACACTGAATACCCAAACTAATGTGATGCTTTGCTTTATAATTGTGTTAATAGTTTAAAGAGTGATGTTTTAAGTAATCACTCTGTGTTTCAAGGTTGAAGTATATATATATAAATATGTATATATAGTTGCTAAATTTATTCATAGATATAATATCTTGATCTCTGCACACTATATTGAATACTGTTGATATTTAAGTTTTATCATATGTTTTAATGATCCTGTGATTACTGTTGATAGTAATTTCGTTTAAATGGTTATATTCTGTAATCTATGGTTCGCTCAACTAGTCAGTTATTTAGGAGGACACTTTTGCACAGACAACAGAAACTGTAATACATTGTTATGTATGTTTACGGGAAAAGTATTGAGTTATTTAAGAAAAATACTATTTGTACTTGAGTATAAGAGTGAAGATTTACAAGAGTAATGCAACATGTTTATTGATGTTTTATTTGAGTGAGTCACATGTAAGGTGACACAAGAGATTGTGATTTAAGTCTAAAAGGAGAGAAAAAAAGATATAAATAATCTTTGAATTATTGTAATAAACATTACATGAGCGACTCGTGAGTTACAACAGCACAACTTTGTCTCTCTCATTGTTTTATTAAACAGAATTTACTGCAGTACTGCCAGCTGGAAGGCGGGCGTGCTACAAGAGCAATATGGGAAAGAAGAGCGGTAGCCAAAAGAGAGAAGAGAGTCATAGATGTAGATATGATCTTTAAAATGAAAGTGGAAAACTATCTGAAATGCCTGTTTTTTTATTTTAAGAATCAAAACAAACTGATTGAATATTATGATGTTTTTAACCATGATGTGTGTGAAGTGTTTGAAGATTTTCACTGGACGTTGCCGAATGGCAATGAAGCTTTTGACATGTAATTATTTATTTATAATGTTTTGTGGGTAAATGTTTTAATATGTTTTTTGTATAATGTGTTGTAAATTAAATAGAAACTTTAATAAAAAAAAAAAAAAAAAAAAGCACGCCCGCTCTCGTCAGATCTCGGAAGCCAAGCAGGGTCGGGCCTGGTTAGTACTTGGATGGGAGACCGCCTGGGAATACCTGGTGCTGTAAGCATTTAATTAATTAAAAAAAAAAAAAAAAAAAAAAGCACGCCCGCTCTCGTCTGATCTCGGAAGCCAAGCAGGGTCGGGCCTGGTTAGTTCTTGGATGGGAGACCGCCTGGGAATATCAGGTGCTGTAAGCTTTTAATTAATTAATTATTTATTTATGTAATTTTTTGTAAATGCATCCTTTCTGTAAGCATAGGCTGATGGCATGGCGTTGCCACATTAGTCTTGAAGTGTCTCTCGAACGAGTCAGCATTTGCTTACGGCCACACCACCCTGAGCACGCCCGCTCTCGTCTGATCTCGGAAGCCAAGCAGGGTTGGGCCTGGTTCGTACTTGGATGGGAGACCTCCTGGGAATACCAGGTGCTGTAAGCATTTAATTAATTAATTATTTATTTATGTCATTTTTTCCCATAATTACGTCCTTTTTGTAAGCAATTACCGATGTCATTGCGTTGCCACATTAGTCTTGAAGTGTCTCTCGAATCGAGTCAGCACTCGCTTACGGCCACACCACCCTGAGCATGCCCGCTCTCGTCTGATCTCGGAAGCCAAGCAGGTTCGGGCCTGGTTAGTACTTGGATGGGAGACCGCCTGGGAATACCAGGTTCTGTAAGCATTTAATTATTTATTTATGTCATTTTTTCCCATGAATGCGTTCTTTCTGTAAGCGTTCACTGATGTCATGGCATTGCCACATAAGTCTTGAAGTGTCTATCGAATCGAGTCAGCACTCGCTTACGGCCACACCACCCTGAGCACGCCCGCTCTCGTCTGATCTCGGAAGCCAAGCAGGGTCGGGCCTGGTTAGTACTTGGATGGGAGACCGCCTGGGAATACCAGGTGCTGTAAGCTTTTAATTAATTAATTAATTATTTATTTATGTAATTTTTTGTAAATGCATCCTTTCTGTAAGCATAGGCTGATGGCATGGCGTTGCCACATTAGTCTTGAAGTGTCTCTCGAACGAGTCAGCATTTGCTTACGGCCACACCACCCTGAGCACGCCCGCTCTCGTCTGATCTCGGAAGCCAAGCAGGGTCGGGCCTGGTTCGTACTTGGATGGGAGACCTCCTGGGAATACCAGGTGCTGTAAGCATTTAATTAATTAATTATTTATTTATGTCATTTTTTCCCATAATTACGTCCTTTTTGTAAGCAATTACCGATGTCATTGCGTTGCCACATTAGTCTTGAAGTGTCTCTCGAATCGAGTCAGCACTCGCTTACGGCCACACCACCCTGAGCATGCCCGCTCTCGTCTGATCTCGGAAGCCAAGCAGGTTCGGGCCTGGTTAGTACTTGGATGGGAGACCGCCTGGGAATACCAGGTTCTGTAAGCATTTAATTATTTATTTATGTCATTTTTCCCATGAATGCGTTCTTTCTGTAAGCGTTCACTGATGTCATGGCATTGCCACATAAGTCTTGAAGTGTCTATCGAATCGAGTTAGCACTCGCTTACGGCCACACCACCCTGAGCACGCCCGCTCTCGTCTGATCTCGGAAGCCAAGCAGGGTCGGGCCTGGTTAGTACTTGGATGGGAGACCGCCTGGGAATACCAGGTGCTGTAAGCTTTTAATTAATTAATTATTTATTTATGTAATTTTTTGTAAATGCATCCTTTCTATAAGCATAGGCTGGTGGCATGGCGTTGCCACATTAGTCTTGAAGTGTCTCTCGAATCGAGTCAGCATTTGCTTACGGCCACACCACCCTGAGCACGCCCGCTCTCGTCTGATCTCGGAAGCCAAGCAGGGTCGGGACTGGTTCGTACTTGGATGGGAGACCTCCTGGGAATACCAGATGCTGTGAGCATTTAATGAATTATTTATTTATGTCATTTTTTCCCATAATTACGTCCTTTTTGTAAGCATTTACCAATGTCATTGCGTTGCCACATTAGTCTTGAAGTGTCTCTCGAATCGAGTGAGCACTCGCTTAAGGCCACACCACCCTGAGCACGCCCGCTCTCGTCTGATCTCGGAAGCCAAGCAGGGTCGGGCATGGTTAGTACTTGGATGGGAGACCGCCTGGGAATACCAGGTGTTGTAAGCATTTAATTAAATAATTATTTATGTCATTTTTTCCCATGAATGTGTTCTTTCTGTAAGCGTTCACTGATGTCATGGCGTTGCCACATAAGTCTTGAAGTGTCTATCAAATCGAGTCAGCACTCGCTTACGGCCAAACCACCCTGAGCATGCCCGCTCTCGTCTGATCTCGGAAGCCAAGCAGGGTCGGGCCTGGTTAGTACTTGGATGGGAGACCGCCTGGGAATACCAGGTGCTGTAAGCATTTAATTAATAATTTATTTATTTATGTCATTTTTTCCCATAATTACGTCCTTTTTGTAAGCATTTACCGATGTCATTGCGTTGCCACATTAGTCTTGAAGTGTCTCTCGAATCGAGTCAGCACTCGCTTACGGCCAAACCACCCTGAGCACGCCCGCTCTCGTCTGATCTCGGAAGCCAAGCAGGGTCGGGCCTGGTTAGTACTTGGATGGGAGACCGCCTGGGAATACCAGGTGCTGTAAGCATTTAATTAATTATTTATTTATGTCATTTTTTCCCATGAATGCGTTCTTTCTGTAAGCGTTCACTGATGTCATGGCATTGCCACATAAGTCTTGAAGTGTCTATCGTATCGAGTCAGCACTCGCTTACGGCCACACCACCCTGAGCACGCCCGCTCTCGTCTGATCTCGGAAGCCAAGCAGGGTCGGGCCTGGTTAGTACTTGGATGGGAGACCGCCTGGGAATACCAGGTGCTGTAAGCATTTAATTAATTAATTATTTATTTATGTCATTTTTTCCCATGAATGCGTCATTTTTATAAACATTTACCGATGTCATTGCGTTGCCACATTAGTCTTGAAGTGTCTCTAGAATCAAGTCAGCACTCGATTACGGCCACACCAACCTGAGCACGCCCGCTCTCGTCTGATCTCGGAAGCCAAGCAGGGTCGGGCCTGGTTAGTTCTTGGATGGGAGACCGCCTGGGAATATCAGGTGCTGTAAGCTATTAATTATTTATTTATGTAATTTTTTGTAAATGCATCCTTTCTGTAAGCATAGGCTGATGGCATGGCGTTGCCACATTAGTCTTGAAGTGTCTCTCGAATCGAGTCAGCATTTGCTTACGGCCACACCACCCTAAGCACGCCCGCTCTCGTCTGATCTCGGAAGCCAAGCAGGGTTGGGCCTGGTTCGTACTTGGATGGGAGACCTCCTAGGAATACCAGGTGCTGTAAGCATTTAATTAATTAAATATTTATTTATGTCATTTTTTCCCATAATTACGTCCTTTTTGTAAGCATTTACCGATGTCATTGCGTTGCCACATTAGTCTTGAAGTGTCTCTCGAATCGAGTCAGCACTCGCTTAAGGCCACACCACCCTGAGCACGCCCGCTCTCGTCTGATCTCGGAAGCCAAGCAGGGTCCGGCCTGGTTAGTACTTGGATGGGAGACCGCCTGGGAATACCAGGTGCTGTAAGCATTTAATTAATAATTTATTTATTTATGTCATTTTTTCCCATAATTACGTCCTTTTTGTAAGCATTTACCGATGTCATTGCGTTGCCACATTAGTCTTGAAGTGTCTCTCGAATCGAGTCAGCACTCGCTTACGGCCACACCACCCTGAGCACGCCCGCTCTCGTCTGATCTCGGAAGCCAAGCAGGGTCGGGCCTGGTTAGTACTTGGATGGGAGATCACCTGGGAATACCAGGTTCTGTAAGCATTTAATTAATGAAATATTTATTTAATTAAATATTTATTTATGTCATTTTTTCCCATGAATGCGTCCTTTCTGTAAGCGTTCTCCCATGGCATGGCGTTGCCACATTAGTTTTGAAGTGTCTCTCGAATCGAGTCAGCACTCGCTTACGGCCACACCACCCTGAGCACGCCCGCTCTCGTCTGATCTCGGAAGCCAAGCATGGTTGGGCCTGGTTAGTACTTGGATGGGAGACCGCCTGGGAATTCCAGGTGCTGTAAGCATTTAATTAATTAATTATTTATTTATGTCATTTTTTCCCATAATTACGTCCTTTTTGTAAGCATTTACCGATGTCATTGCGTTGCCACATTAGTCTTGAAGTGTCTCTCGAATCGAGTCAGCACTCGCTTACGGCCACACCACCCTGAGCACGCCTGCTCTCGTCTGATCTCGGAAGCCAAGCAGGGTCGGGACTGATTATTACTTGGATGGGAGACCGCCTGGGAATACCAGGTGCTGTAAGCATTTATTAAAAATTTATTTATTTATGTCATTTTTTCCCATAATTACGTCCTTTTTGTAAGCATTTACCGATGTCATTGCGTTGCCACATTAGTCTTGAAGTGTCTCTCGAATCGAGTCAGCACTCGCTTACGGCCACACTAGGGATGCCATATCAGTTAATTTTCCCGACCGACAACCGTAGCTTCTAAACCGAACATTAACCGTTAACTGATAAGATTTTAATATGAAATTGTCATTGAGTAAAAATACAGTTGACGGTTGTCTGTGAACTAGTAAAAACAAAACATTTAATTTGAACGTGCAAACAGCAGCCACAGATCAACAACACAACCAGGATTCATACATTATTAGATATTCACGCAACATTACCTTATTAAAAAGCACGCGATCGGTCCAGTAGATTTATATCCAAAGGACAGATTGTCTCCGTTTCATCTACCACAGTGGTCATTTCTAAAGCAGGACCCTTTTCAGAAAGTTTTGGTTTTGCGTCGTCTTTGGTTTTACGTTGTGCAAACAGCAGCCACAGATCAAAAACAGAACCAGGATTCATACATTATCAGATATTCACGCAACATACCTTGTTAAAAAGCACGCGATCGGTCCAGTGGATTAATATCCAAATGGCAGATTGTCTCCGTTTCATCTACCACAGTGGTCATTTCTAAAGCAGGACGCTTTTCAGAAAGTTTTGGTTTTGCGTCGTCTTTCTCCGTTTGTCCAAAAAGAGCTAGATGTTTATGGTTAGGGTCAGAGGCCATCAGCGAACGTCTGTCCGGATGTGCGCAGACGGACCGCGTCATCTTGCGCGGACACGCGCGCGTCTCCGTTCAGCTTCCAAACACGCATACAAATGATTTCTCATACAAATGATTACTTTATCAGACCGTCAGGGCAGCAATCATTTGTGTCATTTACAGGACATTCACAAATTAAAGATAGAAAAGTGGCGAAATGTCTGTCGCCTCATGGCGACACACACCATGTATTAACAAATATTTTTTATTTTAACTGATAATGTTAATCGGTCATAATTTCTTACCTTCGGTTAACGGTTAAACGGTCAATGTGAACATCCCTAGGCCACACCACCCTGAGCACGCCCGCTCTCGTCTGATCTCGGAAGCCAAGCATGGTTGGGCCTGGTTAGTACTTGGATGGGAGACCGCCTGGGAATACCAGGTGCTGTAAGCGTTTAAATAATTAATTATTTATTTATGTCATTTTTTCCCATGAATGCGTCCTTTCTGTAAGCGTTCTCCCATGGCATGGCATTGCCACATTAGTTTTGAAGTGTCTCTCGAATCAAGTCAGCACTCGCTTATGGCCACACCACCCTGAGCACGCCTGCTCTCATCTGATCTCGGAAGCCAAGCAGGGTCGGGCCTGGTTAGTACTTGGATGGGAGACCGCCTGGGAATACCAGGTGCTGTAAGCGTTTAAATAATTAATTATTTATGTCATTTTTTCCCATGAATGCGTCCTTTCTGTAAGCGTTCTCCCATGGTATGGCGTTGCCACATTAGTTTTGAAGTGTCTGTCTTGTGGTTACATTGTGTCTTAATGTGTGGCACAGCTCTTTCCTTTTTTCTGTCAGTGCCTTCAGAATGCCTTTAAATTTGAGGAACCAGGCAATGGCACGTCTCAAACGGTACCAATCTGAGTAGTGTGAAATGAACTGTGAAGAAAAGTCATAAGTATCTGCACACACTACATTGACTGAGACATCCTTAACTTCTAGGTCATTGCCAGATATCTTAAGAGTGTTACTTGGCATTTTTGGCCATTCTGATTCTGGCTGTGTCAGAAAGGATGGACCCGTAAGCCATGCATTTGATTTGAGGAAAGCACCTACATACATTAAGTGGTACATTAAGTCCTCTTGAGGCAATGTCAGCTGGGTTGGAAGAAGAACTCACATACCTCCATTGTGACACATTTGAGAGCTCTCGGATTGCAGTTACCCTGTTGGCCACAAATGTACGGAACCGTGTGCTTTCATTATTGAGATACTTCAGGACTGAGGTACTGTCTGTCCAAAATACAGACTCGTGAAGAGTCAAGTCCAGTTCAGATTTCAGCATACTATCCATTCTAGCAGCCATTGTAGCTGCAGTGAGCTCAAGACGTGGCACAGTAACTGATTTTACTGGAGCAACCCTTGCTTTACCTATAACAAAGGCACAATGTTGTTCACTTCTGTGATTCTTCATGAGCAAGTATGACACAGTGCCATAACCCACCTCACTAGCATCTGCGAAATGATGCAGCTGTGCTGAAGTGACTTCACCAAAGTTGGGTGGCTTCATGCATCTTTTGACCTGAAAGTCATTTAAGTTCTGAAGACTAGCCAACCACAGGTCCCACTGATGTTTGAGAGTTTCTGGTATACTATCATCCCATTCATGTTTTGTTCTACAAAGCTCTTGCAGTATTTGTTTTGCAGGAAGAATGATTGGAGAAAGTATTCCAAGGGGGTCATAAATAGAGCTAACCATGGACAAGATACCTCTCCTTGTGAGAGGCTTTTCCTGTAAGGTTACTTTGAACTGCAAAGTATCTGTCTCTACACACCACTGAACCCCTAGGGCTCTTTCCAATGGTAATGTGTCCTTCTCCAGGTCCAAGTCCTTCACTGTTTTTGCTTTGCTCTCCTCACTTATGGATGCAAGCACATTGCGACTGTTGGACATCCATTTGGTCAGGTTAAATCCTCCTGATGCACATAACTCCTGTAATTCATGCACAAGAGCAATACCCTGCTGTTCAGTAGCCACAGATGTCAAACAGTCGTCCACGTAAAAATTCCTAAGAACTGTCTGAATTACCTCTGATCTGTGATGTGCACTGTTGTCTTTTGCACAGCTTTGCAGAGCGTAGATTGCACAACTTGGGGAGGATGTGGCACCAAATAAGTGAACAGTCATTCGGTATTCCTCTAATTCCTGAGCAGTGTCTCCTTTATGCCACCAAAGAAATCTCAACAGGTCTTTGTCTTTAGCAGGAACTCTTACCTGGTGAAACATCCCCTCCACATCTGCTGCAAGGGCTATTGGCTTATGTCTGAATCTCGTCAGCACACCAATGAGAGAATTATTCAAGTTGGGTCCTTGTAACAGTTGAGTGTTGAGCGATTTTCCTTGGTAGGTGCGCAGTCAAACACCACTCGAAGTTTGTGTTTTTGTGGGTGATACACACCATGGTGTGGGATGTACCAGACTCTGCCAAGGTTTCCTTTAATATCACTTGCAGGGATTTTTTCTGCATGACCTTTAAGTAGCATGTCATCCATGAAACTACAGTAATCCTTGTGAAAAGTTGAACTTCTTTGAAATTTTCTTTTCAGACATTGAGCACGGAGAGAAGCAACAGCATAGTTGTTAGGAAATGCTACATCCTTTTTCCTTAATGGAAGGTCAATGCAGTAATGTCCATCAACAAGTTCTATGGACTGTGATACAGACTCCATAAACTGCCTATCCTCTATTGACATTTCCAAATTTTCAGCTTGCTTACACTCTGGAAAATCATAACTCATTTGCTGTTGAATTAAGTTCTCCAGGCTTACCACGGAAATCCTGTTTGCCATTACATGTGGCCATCCTGTGTCGCTGTTAGTTTGGATGTTCTCTCTATCCAACGGTCCATTCACAATCCAGCCCAGGATGGTCTTAACAGCATAAGGCCCATCTCCTCTGCTGTTGATGACTTTCCATGGCTCAAGAACCTTGGGTACATTCGTTCCTATTAGTAAGCCAATACCTGCATCAATCTGAGGAAGACACACCTCCTCAAGTTATTTCCATTTCTTAACATCCTTCTGTTTGGGAATGTTTTCCTTTTTAACTGGAATCTCCTTTTGTGAGAACACTTGAGGGAGCTCCACGAAATTGTTCTCATTCAGTCCGCATATTTCCAGTTCGGTGAAAACATTTGTACTAACCCAGCTAACAGAAAAAAGTTCTAAGAACGTTCCCTGAAAGTTTTTAACGTTCCCAAAAACGTTCTGCCAACGTTAAAAGTGTCCAGTTTTCTTGACGTTCTAAGAACGTTTTTGTGTTGTCTCAACGTTAGAGGAATGTTACATTTTACCATTTTTAAACGTTATGACAATGTCATGTTTTAATGTTCACAGTCACACAATGTTTAAAACAACAACTGTTTATTATATTGACTTCTTTGATTGTTATGTAAATGATAGAGAAACATTGCATTTTATTATATTTATTTTTTATATTTATATTATTTTATTATATTTATTATATATTATTTATCTATTATATGTAAGTTTAGATGTTGATGTTTTGTTTCATTTTAAGTCACCATTATTGTGATTAGTGTTCGTTTTAGTTGGGCTCTTGAGCCTTGTTTTCAATTCAATTCAATTCAATTTTATTTATATAGCGCTTTTCACAATTGTTAATTGTTGCAAAGCAGCTTTACATGAGTAGATGTAGAGGAGAACATTGAAAATCAATACATAGTATAAGAAGTAGAATATAGCGGCTAAGGATAAAAAACCGTGTAAGCGAGCATATTAATAATGTAACGTATACAGTAAAGTGCTAAGTTAAGCCAAAGTTGGCTGACTCTCCCTGGGACTAAAAAACCCCCTAGGAGAAAACCCAATGGGAAAAAATCCTAGAAGGACAAAAAACCCTAGGGAGAGATTAGTATTTATATTTATAATATATAGACACGGTAGGGATAGGAAGCGTGTAAGCGGATTAAACTGGTTCAGCCGGTGGCCGTTGGTCGCGCATCGGTTGGGCGTCACGTTGAAGGACAGCCAGTTGATTAGTGGTGCGATGACCTTCACAGCAACAGGAACTGGGTCTGTTTGTCTCATTGTCCTCAGAGTCGAGGACGAGACAGGGAGACAAAAACAGAATTCTATTAGCGTAGGGGCCGTTCGCATGTAATGCAAGTGTCATACATTATAGTGGTTTAATTCAGCTCGGTTCCAGACAGGCTAACTATTGCGGCAAGAGTAAATTACCCGTATGAGGTATGTGAGTGCTTTGTTCTAGACAAAATAACTACTGCGGGAAAAGTACATTTACTGGACATTCTATGTGAATGCTTTGTTAAAGAAGAATGTCTTAAGTTTAGATTTAAATTGATCGACTGTGTCTGATACTCGAACATTATTTGGTAAATCATTCCAGAGCTTAGGGGCTAAATAGGAAAAGGATCTACCACCTTTAGACACTTTTGATATTCTAGGGATAATTAAGTAACCCGAATTTTGTGATCGCAGTTTACGTGGTGGATTGTATTCTGATAGTAGTTCTTTTATATACGAGGGCGCTAGGCCATTTAAGGCTTTGTAGGTGATTAGTAATATTTTAAATTGTATGCGATATTTAACTGGTAGCCAGTGTAAAGATGCCAGAATTGGACTAATGTGGTCATACTTTTTAGATCGAGTAAGCACTCTTGCGGCGGCGTTTTGAACCAGCTGTAGCTTGTTTACCTGATTTGCATGGCATCCCCCGAGTAACGAGTTACAATAGTCTAATCTAGAGGTCATAAAAGCATGGATAAGCTTTTCTGCATCTGATGCAGACAGCATATGGCGTATTTTTGAGATATTTCTAAGATGGAAAAATGCTGTGCGGCAGACGTTGGAGATATGACTATCGAAAGATAGATTGCTGTCAAACATTACGCCTAAATTCTTAACCGTGGAAGATGGCACCACCGTGCAGCCATCTATGGGCAACTTGTAATCTGACATATTATGTTTGGAGCGATTTGGTTCAATAATAAGTATCTCTGTCTTATTGGAGTTTAGCATAAGAAAGTTATGTGCCATCCAGTCCCTAATATCACTAATGCAGTCTTTTAGCTTAGCAAACTGGTGGGTTTCGCTAGGATGTGACGAGATGTAAAGCTGGGTATCATCCGCATAGCAGTGAAAACTTATGTTATGTTTCCTGATAATGTCTCCTAGAGGTAACATATATAACGAGAATAGGATAGGGCCTAGAACTGATCCCTGAGGTACGCCGTATTTAACGGGGGAGTGATGTGACTCTTCCTCATTTACATAAACAAAGTGATATCGATTGGTTAGATACGATCTAAACCAGGCTAACGCCTGACCACTGACCACTGACCTTGTCTTTTGCTTGCTAGTTTTTTCCCTGGTTGTGTTAACTTTTTGTTAATACACCACATTTGTTATGAACATGTTAAGTTAGTAGTGTAATTCTGTGGTGTGGTGGTTGGTACATAATGGTAAAAAATCATTCCTAATTAATTTACTAATCAAAAGTTTATTTTCTGTCAATAATGTAAATGAGAGCCAGCACTTTCCCAGCAGTTGGTCATTAAAGAGTTTTAGAAACTTTGGACAAAAATATCCGCTATTTAATTGGGACGTACAAACATCAAGAATCAGACTATGAAAGCCAAAGCCCCAATGCAACAGCCTGTTTTTGAAATCAATAGCGGTCATTTAGATGTAGAGGATAGTGAAGAACTAAATGAAATAAAACATGAATTGTACAAACTAAGACAAACTGTTATGAAACAGGGAGAGTTTATGTCTTCTCCCAGAAAGTCTATGGTTGTTGAAAAACCTATTGATTTACTGCAACCATATTCACCAAAGACACCAGTGATACACCCGCCCAGTGGGGGTGATGTAAATGTTATGCATGGAGCATGTGGGGGCCCTGAGGCCTGAGGGTGACACACTTGTTAGTCTCAGCCAAGAGAATGAGGAAGAGTTAGATAACCGCTCTGAAGCCAGTGAACAGATTGAACACGGCACACATTCTAAAGCAGCGAGTGTTTGTAGTCACGCTTCAGAAACATCAACAGAATTAAGACATAGCAAAGAACATAAAAGGATGGAAGGGATGAAAAGAGAAGTTAAACAACTAAAGAAAATAGTGTTAGAGCATGACCGTAATAAGCACAGCCTAATACATTCAAAAGAACCTCTGATAGTCTCAATGCAAGGTGAAATGTACCTTGAGAGGTCAGGCACCAGATCAGGCATGAACTACCACCCACTTTCTGATCACGAGTCACAGGGCCAACTAAATGCAGAGAGACCAGACACAGGAAGCGAGCGGAAGCATCAAGTTTATCAGTGGGTAGCATCTCAATCACTGAAGAGCAAGTTATTAAACACAGAGCCAGCACCACTTCCAACGGCCACCTCACAACTTTTCGGAGAACCAGACCAAGATAAGGTAGATGGTACACAGTTTCCCATAGTGGTGCACAAAGGAACTAAAAAATATCAACCATGGACACATAGTGATCTCACTGCTATAATGAGTAAACTCCCACCGATCACTAGTGGTGGAGGGAGATGGTTAAATAAATTGATTACATTGAGTCATGGTGTAGTTCTGGCCGTGGGTGATATCAGATGTCTGTTAGGGCAAATTTTAAGTAAAGCTCAAGTACAGGATTTTGAAGAAAATGCCAATTTGACATTGACAGATAACGAAGCATTGTATAGTACGGTGAGTACAGACATCGGTATGGCGCTTAGGGCCCAGTTTCCCACTCCACCAACAGTGTACCAAAACATTAAATTTAAAATTAAACCAGATGAGACAGGAGCGGCTTATTATTTCAGATGCAATGCTGAATGGGAACAATTAACAGAAGAAAATGGGTTAAATAACCCAGTCACCAGGGACATATTCAGGTCAGCTGTAATGGCAGGTGCACCAGCTGGAGTCAAACAAACCATGGAAAATAGTCCAGACATCCCGTCAGCTTCTAATGAACTATGGGAGAGACATTTGATATTTTACATAGAAAAGGCCTTAGATAAATCTAATAAAGAGTTGGCTGAGGTTGATAGATTGAAAAATGACCTACTTAAATTACAATGGAGCAAGCAAAACAGGCCACTAACAAAAAGAAACAGATGACACAACAAGCCCAACCACCCACCACTTCAGGTCCCCCGAATGGGCAAAGACCCAACCAGTATCCAAACCAGTATGCCCCACCAGATCCATATATAGGCCCACCATATTCAGGGAATCCCTGGGAAGGGTATCAACAGTATAGAGGGGCTCCCAGAGGTAGGGGTAGCGTAAACAGGGGAGGATACGGCGGCTCTGGAGCTAGTATATGTTATGTGTGCGGACAGTAGTGATGAGCGAGTCACTCGAAACTCGGATCATTTAACCCGATCCCTTAAATGAGTCCTTAGTGACCATTAACCCGAGTCAGTTGAGTCCTCTCAGATTTTGCATTAAAAATGAGAAATTGTATCAAACACAAAGCTCTTCAAATGTTTACAACAGAATTACAACAAATAACTCTACATAAGCTATAGGATCTATAACTTGCAACAACAAGTTAATTTACATCACCAAATGTCGACTGGGGGTACCGAGTGAGCCAAAAGCTGCTATTCCGGATCATTATTTCTTGCAGCTCCGAGTCCGAGTACAAAGGGATGCGTGCGTGCGACAATGAGTTGGTCTGCGGCTCGGGGATTCACTCAACTCATGGAGCTTGAATCCTGGGCTAGGAGAAACAAGCCTTGCTCGTGTTGTTAACCCACTGACTAATCTGTTGAAATATTTGACTGGCACAATGTTTTGGGTAGAAGCTGCAAATGTTTAACATTTTTAAATACGAGGACTGCTGCAGCAGTGCTGCTGGAAAGATCCGCCACCGACGGACGTACACGGCTCCTCTTGTTGACTGAGTCACTCAGAGTGACGTGAGTGGTTCACTCACAGGACCCGTGCAGGAGCGGGCGAGCGGCTCTGTCTGGGACTCACTCACAAGATTAACCGAAGCCTATCGTGGATCTTTTAAGTCAATCTGAAACAGGACACGTTCCTCTCACGTCCAAGTCAACCAAGCCTGACATCTTCTAAATGTGGTGTTGATATATTTGTCGTTATGAAATGAAACTAAACACACCAAACTTTTACAATTATGTTATTGATAATGTTACCACGGGCATGCATGTTTTTTACGAGTTCCTCAGGTCACATAAGCCCTTTTTTGTGAGCAGAGGAGTCATAAACTCGTAGCTGCACGCGTGATCCGAGTTGCTTGGTTGGCATTAGTATGACTTAGCGATTGGAATTGGGAGATTTTGACCAAGTGACTCAAGTGACTCGAGTGACTCGCACAACCCGGATCATATTAGTGAGTGACTCAGAATAACCCGAATCCTTAAAAAGATCCGGGTTGACCATCACTAGCGGACAGGAAGGTCATTGGGCCCGTAGATGCCCTCAAGTTGGGCCACAGCCCCAATATTCCGGTGTAAGGTATCCACTTAACGCACCAAATGCAAGGGGATGGGGTCCCAATAGAGGAGGTGGCGGGCGTGGAAATGGTGGTTTTGCCAGGGGACCACCAGCGCCACACAACTCATCATCACCTGATTTAATGGCGCCTGTGCACCCATCATGGGGTCATGGTGATGGTGCAGAGGAATGACGGGGCACACAGAGAACCACCATGAGGGGAATGGCTGAGCCCCTCATGGACATAGTGGTAAACGATACACCACTCCGCTCTAGTGGATACTGGAGCTACATACTCCACTGTAATAAGAGGCACCATACAGTCAAAAGATCTGAGTAATAAAACAGTGAGTGTGATGGGTTTCTCTGGTGAAATTGAAAAGTGGCCATTAACTAAACATTTACCAACAACAATTGCTAATCAATCTGTCACGCATTCATTTCTGTACTCCTCCAATGCACCCATTCCTTTACTGGGCAGAGACTTGCTAATTAAATTAGGGGCCAGTATACTGTGTTCACCTGATGGTGTCATAGTTGGATTTCCAGATGGAAATACTATAAATTGTTTGTTGGGGTCAACAGAGACAGGAAATCAATGGATGTTGGTGGGGGGAAAGTATAAAGAGTTAGTTGACATTTATTGGGCAGAACTGGAGACAGATTGGGAAGATGAGATGTCCAGTAGCAGTGTAGTGACCCTTTACAACACATATAAGCCATGGATAAACGACATAGCTTTATTTCTACCACCTATAGATCCATTGCATTGTACTATGTTTTATGATAGATTTGATAACACAACCTATGAGGAACTTTTTCAGACCATTGAGGGAACCAAGTGGAGGTTGGTGGGTGATGGCATATTTGTGGGCCAACAGGGTGTGGCAGCCCCAATTGTCTTATCAGAAGAACAAAAAGAATGGTACAGAATGTCTGACACAGCTGCACCTCACATTTCACTGGTGTTACGGTTTGTGTTCTTTTGCATTCTGCATGCTGTTTTTTTTCTACGCTCTCTCTCTCTCTCTCTGGCCTATCTTTCTACCAGGTGTTTGCTGATTGGATGAGGCGGCTGTCCATCTCAATCAAGTGTGTGTGTCGACAGCCAATCGAGTGCCGCCCTGCTGGTTAAAAGGCTTTCCGGTGCGCGTGATCGCCAGTTCAGTTCTGGGTGTGATTGTGTTTGAGTTGCCCTTTGATGTGTGTCTTTCATTTTTCTGTGTGAGTGTGTGAACTCACACTTGTATTGGTATAAATGTATAGACTTTATACGAACAGTTCTTGAGTGCATGTTATCACCCTGTTGGGGGAAAAGGGAGCAGGTAAGAAGATCGCGCGATGTACATATGACCCGTAGAGAACTATATCTGTTAGACACACTAGGTAAGAGGGGAGCGCCTCTTTTGTAAGTTTGTATTTTTATTAAGGGAGTCTAGTTAAGGCGTCGGATGCGCCGAAGATTTCGGTTTTCTTTTCACATTTTTCTTTGGGTAGTAAGTTTAGAGGGGTTTGGGAAAGTAGTTATTCAATTTTTGTTTTGTTATTTTCTTTAATTTGGCGCTACCCATTGTTTCTTTTTCCCCCAGGGGTTTATAGTCTTTAATTCTTTATTCCCTAACTTTTCATACATTGTAAATAGCTCACACTATACAGACTGACTAGATTAGTGGCTTCGGCTTTAAATAAAAGAAAAACTCATTTAACTGCAACTCTCTTTGTGTCCGGTCTTTTCTGATGCCTTATTCCAGCAGTATCTAAACTAAATGTTATGTGCTAACCCTGGATTTATTAAAAGTTCATAACATTTAATGGGGGCTCGTCCAGGATCTGTAATATTTCCCGTGATTTATTACATACTGCTGGATTGGGAAGTAGAATGACTGTGACTTATGTAATTCGTTTGTAGTGGGGCGTGACTGGTTAACGGAACGTAATAATGGCTGATTTTGATTTGGAGAGCTTCGTTAACGCACCGGCTATTGATCGACTAAAAAAATGCAGGAAGGATGATTGGCTGCTTATTGCTGCTCATTATAAAATTGCGGTTACGAAAAATCAGCTTAAGAGAGATATTAAGAGAACAGTTATACAGGAGCTGGTGGAACTGGGTGTTTTGGTGTTACCTGGAGAAGATGGAGCTTCACTTGGTACCGACGTTCACTCATGTGTGTCTGGCGATGAGGAGCAGGGTGAAACGGCTGAGGTGGAGGGGTCTGAAACCAAAGCTGTTTTGCCGCCCTTTGAACCTTTTACTCCGACCTCTGTTGGGTCTGGAGGTAATGCCCAGCTGAAGGTTCGCTTGGCGCGTGTTCAAATAGAAGCGCACGAACGGGCAGAGAGTCGTCGGGCTGAGATGAATTTACGCCTTGAAATGCGCAGGTTGGAAATTGAGGCGGAGACGCAGATTAAACTGCGTGAACTTGAGCTGAATGCAGCTAAAAATGTACCTGTCCCAGTTGTTCCACCGGTGCCGATTGGTAGCGCTCCATTGGGGGCTGAGTCGGCGGTAACTACTTTCGATGTAAGTAAACATATCTCTCTCGTACCGCAATTTCGTGAAGCAGAAGTCGACTCGTATTTTGGTGTGTTTGAGCGTATCGCGTCCGCACTAAATTGGGCTAGAGAAGTGTGGCCTTTACTTTTGCAGTGTAAATTAACTGGTAAAGCCCAGGAGGTGTGCGCAACTCTATCCTTAGAGGATAGTTTAAATTATGATATGATGAAGGCTGCAATCCTGCACGCGTATGAGTTAGTTCCAGAAGCATACAGGCAGCGGTTTAGGGGTCACAAAAAGAACTCCAATCAATCATTTGTTGAATTTGCCAGAGAGAAATGTGTTTTGTTTGACAAGTGGTGCGTGTCGAGCAAAGTAACAGACTTCAAGACATTACGAGAACTTATTCTTTTGGAGGAATTTAAAAATTGTGTCCCCGAACGTGTTGTTGTTTATTTAAATGAACAAAAGGTAACCTCTTTGTCTCAGGCTTCTGTTTGTGCAGACGAATTTGCGCTGACACATAAGAATGTATTTACCGCAGTCCGTTCTGATAAAACCGCGTCTGTTCCTCTGATTAACCAGTCACGACCAAAAAGTTTTGTTCCAAAGCCAAAAGAAGATCGGGAATGTTTCTATTGTCGTAAGCCTGGCCATTTAATTGCCGAATGCAATACATTGAAAAGAAAGCAACAAAGCGCTGCAACCAAGAGCGTTGGGTTTGTGAATGCTGTTGATGTTAACTGTGGTGAGCGTAATGGCAGGTTGGATTCAAGTTACGAACCGTTTCTTACGGAAGGGTTCATTTCTATTTCGGGTGAGTCTACAGATCAGGTGAGAATTAAAATACTCCGTGACACCGGCACTACTCAATCCTTTGTGCTTGCAGGTGTACTGTCATTTAATGAGCAGACTTCTTGTGGCAGTAATGTGTTGGTACAGGGCATCGAGATGGGTCTTGTTAAAGTTCCGTTACATCAGGTACAT
The DNA here is from genome assembly GCF_030506205.2 of Paramisgurnus dabryanus. NCBI lineage: Eukaryota > Metazoa > Chordata > Actinopteri > Cypriniformes > Cobitidae > Paramisgurnus > Paramisgurnus dabryanus. The sequence continues at coordinate 35,558,559 of NC_133354.1, forward strand.
TTGCAATCCGAGTTATGCACAGGATTTGTAAAAGTAGGTGTTCGTGAATGTTTACCCGTGAGCGGGGTAGATTTTATTCTCGGCAATGATTTGGCTGGTGGGAAGGATTTTCCTGTTTTGGAGGTTTTTGATAACCCTGTGTTAGATCAGGCCGATGAGTTATCTGAGATGTTTCCTGAAATTTTTCCGGTTTGCGCTGTTACCCGAGCTCAAGCTCGTCAGAAAGATGTCGTTGATTTATCGACCTCTTTTATTGCACCTGTATTTACCAATGACGCTTTGCCGTCGGTTGAAGGTAAGGCTGATGAAAAATCCTCTCCTGTCAATTCACATTGCTTGAAGTTACCTGTGACGCGTGAGAAAGTAGTTTCTGCACAAACGGCAGATTTGACGTTGCAAAAATGTTTTCTTGCGGCTGTTTCCATTGAAGAAGCACAGAAGAAAAATTCTGCGTATTTCGTTGAAGATGGCTTATTGATGCGCAAGTGGTGTTCAGATGTTACGGATAATTCTGAATGGAGTGTAGTGTATCAAGTTGTCATTCCTTCGTGTTACCGTCAGCAGGTTTTGTCTTTGGCGCATGATCATGACCTGTCCGGACATTTAGGAATTAAGAAAACTTACAATCGGATTTTGAGGCATTTTTTTTGGCCCCGTCTAAAAACAGACGTTGCTCATTTTTGCCGCACTTGCCAGATCACTGGAAAACCGAATCAGGTGATTCCCCCCGCGCCGCTTGTTCCCATCCCAGCGGTAGGTGAACCATTCGAGCATGTTATCGTTGATTGCGTCGGACCTCTGCCTCGAACTAAAAATGGTAACCAGTTTTTATTAACGATCATGTGCAATGCTACGCGTTTCCCTGGGGCGATTCCGTTGAGAAAAATCACAGCACCTGTGGTTATTAAAGCACTTGTGAAGTTTTTTTCCATGTTTGGTTTACCAAAAGTCGTGCAAAGCGATCAAGGCACTAATTTTCTTTCTAAACTTTTTTCACAAGTTCTGACCACTCTGAATATTTCTCACCGGGTTGCGAGCGTATATCATCCAGAGAGCCAAGGTGCTCTCGAACGTTTTCATCAAACGTTAAAGGCGATGCTTAGGAAGTACTGTATGGATACGGGTAAAGATTGGGATGAGGTGGTACCGCTGGTTTTGTTTGCGGCTAGGGAGGCTGTGCAGGAAAGTCTTGGATTTAGTCCTGCCGAACTTGTGTTCGGTCATACTGTCAGAGGCCCTTTGAAACTTTTTAAGGAAAAGATTATGTCCTTTGATTCCAGCCCTAAAATGAATGTCTTGGATTATGTCAGTAAGTTTCGTGAGCGGTTACATCACGCTTGCTCTACGGCAAGAGATTCCTTAGCTAACGCTCAGGAAAATATGAAATGCCGGTTCGATCGTAAGTCTGTTCAGTGCTGTTTTGAAGCGGGAGATCAGGTGTTGGTGTTGCTACCTATTGTTGGTTCTTCTTTGTCGGCACGTTTTCAGGTCCCTACAAGGTATTGAGGAAGTTGAGTGACACCGATTATGTGGTTGGTACTCCCGACAGAAAGAGAGAATCTCGCGTGTGCCATGTAAATATGCTAAAGGCATATCACAATAGAGAAACTCCTTGTACGGAACCTCCAGCTGCGGCTCTTATTCCAGCTCCTGTAGCCACAGCCTGTAGTGGTGTGCCCGTAAGTGATGCTGATATTGAAGAGGATGGAATTGTGTTTCGTCACGCACATCAGCAGTGTGCTTGACTTAAAAATTCTGAGATTTTGAATGACTTACCATTTCATTTGCATCATTTATCTAAGGAACAACGAAATGACATTACGTATCTGATTAATGATTATCCCTCTCTATTTAATGATGTTCCTTCTCGCACTACAGTTTTGCAGCATGACATCAATGTAGGTGATGCTACTCCGATAAAGCAGCACGCGTATCGTGTGAATGCAATGAAAAGAGCTTTCATGCGCGAGGAAGTTGACTATCTACTGAAATATGGGCTCGCCAAGTTAAGCTGTAGTCCCTGGAGTTCACCGTGCTTATTAGTTCCGAAGAGCGATGGCACTGCTCGATTTTGCACGGACTACCGAAAGGTAAACGCGGTTACTGTTCCAGATTGCTTTCCTCTGCCGCGTATGGAGGATTGCGTTGACAACCTCGGTTCCGCTCGTTATGTCAGAAAATTAGATCTGTTAAAGGGATATTGGCAGGTGCCCCTTACATCTCGTGCTTCTGACATCTCCGCTTTTGTGACTCCTGATAGTTTTCTGCAATACTCTGTAATGGCCTTCGGGATGCGTAACGCGCCCGCTACTTTTCAGTGGCTCATTAACATCGTGCTTTTAGGAGTCCCAAACTGTAATGCTTATTTGGACGATTTGGTTGTGTATTCTACTGACTGGGCAGAGCATGTTTCACTGTTACGGACTGTATTTGAGCGTCTTGCTAAAGCCTCACTGACCTTGAATTTGGCCAAATGCGAATTCGCGCAAGCAACCATTACATATCTAGGTAAGGAGGTTGGCCAAGGCCAAGTGCGCCCGTTAGAAGCGAAAGTAACCGCAATAGCTGAATTTCCCACTCCAGCTACTCGAAGAGAACTTCGCCGATTTTTAGGCATGGCTGGTTATTATCGCAGCTTCTGTAGGAACTTCTCTATCATTGCGCAGCCTTTAACCTCGCTCCTTAGTCCATCTAGTCCGTTCCGGTGGTCTGATGAATGTCAGCATGCGTTTACTTCAATCAAAACGCTGTTGTGTAGTACTCCTGTTCTCGTAGCTCCTAATTTTGCTTTGGAGTTTAAATTGGAAGTGGATGCCAGTGCGGTTGGTGCTGGGGCCGTACTGTTGCAGGAGGATGCGAACGGAGTTGACCATCCTGTCTGCTACTTTTCGTGTAAATTTAATAAGCATCAGATCAACTATTCGACCATTGAGAAGGAGGCGTTAGCGCTGCTGATGGCCCTTCAATATTTTGATGTGTATGTTGGGTCGAGTAGCTGTCCAGTTATTGTGTTTACCGATCACAATCCTCTTATATTCCTGTCACGTATGTATAATCATAATCAACGCTTAATGCGTTGGTCTCTGATTGTACAGAGTTACAATCTAGTGATCAAACACAAGAAAGGTGCGGAGAATGTGATCGCGGATGCCCTTTCTAGAGCTTAGTAGTGTTGCACTGTAGTGTTGAAACAAATATATGTAAATTCATATAGTTTGTTTTTAAGGGCGGGGGTGTTACGGTTTGTGTTCTTTTGCATTCTGCATGCTGTTTTTTTTCTACACTCTCTCTCTCTCTCTGGCCTATCTTTCTACCAGGTGTTTGCTGATTGGATGAGGCGGCTGTCCATCTCAATCAAGTGTGTGTGTCGACAGCCAATCGAGTGCCGCCCTGTTGGTTAAAAGGCTTTCCGGTGCGCGTGATCGCCAGTTCAGTTCTGGGTGTGATTGTGTTTGAGTTGCCCTTTGATGTGTGTCTTTCATTTTTCTGTGTGAGTGTGTGAACTCACACTTGTATTGGTATAAATGTATAGACTTTATACGAACAGTTCTTGAGTGCATGTTATCACCCTGTTGGGGGAAAAGGGAGCAGGTAAGAAGATCGCGCGATGTACATATGACCCGTAGAGAACTATATCTGTTAGACACACTAGGTAAGAGGGGAGCGCCTCTTTTGTAAGTTTGTATTTTTATTAAGGGAGTCTAGTTAAGGCGTCGGATGTGCCGAAGATTTCGGTTTTCTTTTCACATTTTTCTTTGGGTAGTAAGTTTAGAGGGGTTTGGGAAAGTAGTTATTCAATTTTTGTTTTGTTATTTTCTTTAATTTGGCGCTACCCATTGTTTCTTTTTCCCCCAGGGGTTTATAGTCTTTAATTCTTTATTCCCTAACTTTTCATACATTGTAAATAGCTCACACTATACAGACTGACTAGATTAGTGGCTTCGGCTTTAAATAAAAGAAAAACTCATTTAACTGCAACTCTCTTTGTGTCCGGTCTTTTCTGATGCCTTATTCCAGCAGTATCTAAACTAAATGTTATGTGCTAACCCTGGATTTATTAAAAGTTCATAACAACTGGCATTACATCCTAATCATGAAGCTAGAGAGTTAGGCAGCATGGTTAAAAAACTACTCACTGTAACCGATTGGCAGAATACAAATATAACTGGGGTGTTGCATTCACACAGTCATGATGTGTATTGGATCAAACAACAGACTGAGGATGTAGCCATCCTAAAACATGAGCAACTAGCCAGAAGTCATGGTAGGGAAAACACAGACGGTGAGGGAACGGAAAAAATGATTAAAAGCATGCCACGTGACCTATTGTCTCAGGGCCCAACTGATGTAGGCTTTTGTAACATCACTCCAGTTTCATTTAAATTGTCTACCACAGAACCAGTGTGGGTACCCCAATACAGAAATAAACCAGACGCAGAGGAGGGAGTGAGGCCAACAGTAGAGGGTTTATTGAGCAAACAAGTTTTAACTCCAACCAATTCTGAATGGAACACCCCAATTTTTCCTGTACCAAAACCCGGCTCAAACAAATATAGGTTAGTACATGATCTCAGAGCTATAAACACTTTGGTGGAGACAGGAACGCTGAATGTACCAAACCCATATGTGGCCCTGTCCAATTTGTCGCCTGCACATCAATGGTTCACATGCATTGACTTGGCTAATGCCTTTTTCTGCATACCCATTGCTGATGAATGTAAACCATGTTTTGCTTTCACCTACAGGGGGCGCCAATACACCTATAACCGTTTACCTATGGGGTTCATTTTGTCACCAGGCATTTTCAATCAGGTGTTGCAACAAGAATTGACCAAATGTGAGCTACCTGAAGGATGTGTATTGATTATGTATGTTGATGACCTGCTATTGGCAACCACGTCCATGGAAACGTGCATGGAAGCTACCAAATTGGTTTTGAAACAGCTATACATATCGGGTTTCAAGGTGAGCAGGGACAAGCTGCAAGTTTGCAGACCATGTGTAACCTTTATGGGCAGAATGGTAACAGAGCAGGGTTCAACATTAACCCCACAACAGAGACAGAGCATCATTTCTCACCCAAGGCCAGAAACTGTTAAAGATATGTTATCATTTCTAGGCCTCACAGGTTTCAGCAGACAGTATATACCAACGTATGTGTCAGCTACTGCACCTTTAAGGGAGTTAGTGAGAGAGCAGGGCATGAAAAACCTGAAAGCAGAGTTACTGTGGACCCCAGAGGCAGAGCTGGCCTTCATTTCATTGAAAGCACAACTGTCACAGGCAGCCCATTTGAATTGTGCAGACTACGCCAAACCGTTCATCTTAGATGTATCTGAAACACAAAACAGTGCACACGGGGTGTTATACCAGAAGTCGCCAGGTGGTAGGAAGGTTTTGATGTACAGCAGTGTTTTATTGGACCCAATTGAACAGAGACAGCCAGCATGTGCACGCTACGCAGCAGGACTTGCGAAATTGATAACAAAAACATCACACATTGTCATGGGCCATGCATTAACAGTATTAACCACACACTCTGTAATGTCATTTGTAAATTCAACTGCTTTCACTTTCTCTCCCCTAAGGCAGCGGAAGTTGGCAAAGATTTTGGCAAGCCCCAACATTACGTATGTGCATGAGGGAGTTAATATGGCAGATCTAATCACTGAGGGTGAGCCACATGATTGCATACCATTGACTGAAAAAGCAAATAAATTGAGAGATGGTTTGTTCGCGGTACCACTGACAACTCCCCCACCGGTAATCACACTGTTTACAGATGGTTGTTGTTTCAGAGCAGCAGATGGCACATTGAAGGCAGGTTTTGCAGTTGTTGAACAGGTTGAAAATGATTTTGTGACAAGAGTAAGTGGCAAACTGGAGGGTTAACAGTCAGCACAGAGAGCAGAAATGATAGCTGTGATTAAAGCCTTGCACTACGCTGGTGAACAAAGGGTGACCATTTTTAGTGATTCTGCATATGTCATTGGTGCTGTACATGTTGAGCTGCCAGTTTGGCTGAGATGTGGGTTTTTGACAACAACAGGCCGGCCTATAACTCACGCTAGCGAGGCCAGAGACCTATTGCAGGCTCTGTTGCTGCCAGAAGAGGTGGCTGTGGTAAAATGCCAGGGTCATGCAAAAGCAAATTCAGTTATTGCTCGTGGTAACGATGCTGCTGACTGCGCTGCCAAAAATGCTGCCGGGTACACAGCCGCACAATTTCTTGTAACATCGGATAGAACAAAATCAGACATTTTACCGCGTTTCACTCGCGAATATCTAATAAAAGAGCAGGCTGCTTCTGCACCTAATGAGAAAAATACGTGGAGGGACCATGGTGCTGTCAGATCTGCTGACGGCCTATGGCAGGCCCCAGACGGTAGACCTGCCATGCCAATGTCACTTTGTGAATCATTGCTGAAACAAGTACACACACCTGGACCATGTGTCTGACAAGCAGATGCTCCGCGATCTGCAACATTGGTGGCATCCTTTTTTAACATCTATGGTAACAAACTACACCAGATCATGTGAGGTTTGCTGTGAACATAACATTAAGCCAACCGTTAAGCCGCAGAGAGGGTCATTTCCAATATCTACCGGGCCTGGTGATGAAATTGTGATTGACTTTACTGACATGGGATCGAAGGTGAGAGGCAAACAGTATGTCTTAGTCATTGTTGACTATTTTACTTCCTGGCCGGAGGCTTATCCGGTGGGGAGAGAGGATAGCACAGCTGTGATTAAATGTCTCATTAATCATTACATTCCTAACCATGGTTTCCCCAGACGTGTCAGATCTGACAATGGCAGTCATTTCAAAAATGAACATCTCAGACAGGTGGAGCAGGCCCTAGGTTTGACACACAGCTTTGGTGCGGTTTACCACCCACAAAGCCAGGGCAAAGTGGAAAGAATGAACCTGACATTGAAACTAAAATTGGCCAAGGTTTGCGCGTAAACAAAACTAACCTGGTTGGATGCATTACCAATTGCATTAATGTCTATCCGCTCTTCTGTTAACAGGATTACTGGTTTCACCCCATTTGAATTGCTTACAGGTCGTCAGTTTCCAGGTCCAAGGAATGCCCTGGTGCAGGATCCCATCCTGCCTCTAACACATGCCGCTTACTTTGACAAACTAACTGCTCTGATTAAACATTTTTCCTGCCAGGCTACCAACACTGCTGCTGATGCTAGTGACCAAACTGTAAGCACAGCTGACTGGGTGAGAGTCAAGGTGTTCAGGAGAAAGTGGAACGAGCCAAGGTGGTCCAAACCGCTGAGAGTCACCGCTAGGACGTCACATTGTGTAAAGCTGCAAGGGAAAGGCGACACCTGGTTCCATCTCTCTTCTTGTGTTCCATGTGATTCTCCCAGCAGGTCTCTCACGCAAACTGGTGTGGACCTGAGGACTCAGGTCCAAGAGAGGGAGAGTGTTGAAAGTGAATCAGCTGGAATACAGAGAGAACAAACAGGAAGTGAAACATCAGTGGTAACACTCGCACAACACCAACAACAATGTCAACAAACACTCTGTAAAATTGTGCATAAAAAAGGTGACATTTTTTCCAGCCCAGCAACAGAACCCCTAGCACACTGTGTGAGTGCAGATTGTGCCTATGGAGCAGGTATAGCCGTAGAATTCAAAGCGAAGTACGGTACACAAAAGGTTGTAAGACAGAACAAACACACAGGTGAATGTGCAGTTACCCACGAGGACGACGGCAGATTGATTTTTCATTTAATAACAAAACAAAATTGTACTGATTTACCAACATATGAGAATTTTACCCACAGCCTCAGACGTATGAGAGAGTGGTGTGAGAAAGAAAACATAACAAGTGTATCCACTCCCCGGCTGGGGTGTGGCTTGGATAAATTGGATTTCCACAAAGTGCTGGGAATCCTGACAGAAGTGTTCAGGGACCTGAACATCACAATTACGGTTTATTCATTGTGAATGTCATCTAAGTTTTAGTTTTTACTATTATTATCGTGTAACTTCCTTTAATTTTGTATTAGTATTATCGTTTTACTTCTTTCACTATACTCCTACCTTTTATCAAGTATTAAGTTTAAGAGTGTTTTTTGAATTTAGCCAATAGGCATAAGTGTATTTTTCCACAGAGATGAAGCTGTGTGGAAATTGGAAGGTTCTGTGGGCCCTAGGGGTTATAACTGCAATTATAATTATCATGATATTTGGCATAAATAGTGGAGGTAATCTGAAAAATGACAAAAGGTCCAAAACAACATCACAAGATCAGTGTTTAAAGAGATATGGGGGAATTGAATTAGATTACATAAAAAATTCAACGACGTCATACACCTTTGATTTATGCAGTGTGATAGACTGTGGAGGGAAGAATAGCTCATGGAGGGGATATGATATATACTTGTGTCTGGATATTATGACCACACTGTGGTGTCGGGAGCGAGGCTATGATGACAGATCATGGTGCCCAAGATGGAGTAGTGTAGTGGCTTATACGGGAACATGGGATCTCCTAAAAAGGACGGGTACAGATGGGGAAATGTTGGAAAACTTAAAAATACAAAGAGATTACAGTCCAGTTCAAAATCCTGTTACCATGTCAATAGGAGAGTGGAGCAGGTTACCCCGGGGAGGCACAGCTATGAGGTATGGGGGAAAGGAGGAGTAATATCACCTACCAAGACAATGGGTCCATGATTGGAGGATGGGCCAGGTCAGGAAGATATTATTATTGTGGGAGTCAAAGGTTAGTAACTAAAATCGAACAAGCATCTAAAGGAACATGTGCCATGGTAAGGTTTGGGGGCACCAATAGTCTTAATAGGAGAAAAAGCTGTGAAGCTCCAATCACAACCCAATGCCATTACTGCCAGACGACATAGGCATGTTCTAGCTAAAAGAGCAGCAAAAAGAAATGTAGATTTGTCATTAAATAGTCCCACATACATTGATGCAATAGGTGTGCCCAGGGGTGTACCTGACGAATACAAATTAGCTGACCAGATAGCTGCCGGATTTGAAAATATCCCAATATTATCGGCCTTTTTTCCAGTTACCCCGAATAAAAACGTGGATAGGATCAATTATGTGCATTATAATGTTATGAGATTAGCGAACATGACCAGAGATGCGGTGGACGGCCTAGCAGAACAATTGGCACCCACTTCCCTTATGGCAGTTCAAAATAGAATGGCCCTAGACATGTTGTTGGCCGAAAAGAATGGTGTATGTCATTTATTTTCTGATTTTTGTTGTACGTACATTCCGAATAATACAGCACCGGACGGGTCAGTGACCAGGGCACTGGAAGGACTAAAAACTCTGTCCATAGAAATGCGAGAACACTCAGGTGTTGACAACCCCATATCTGACTGGCTGGATAAAGTATTGGGCAAATGGAAGGCAATAGTGACCTCAGTAGTAGTGTCCATTGATGTATTCGTGGCCATCCTGGTGACCTATGGATGTTGTTGTATTCCCTGTCTTAGATCCCTGTGTAACAGACTGATAGTGTCTGCAATAGAGAAAAAAGAGAATAGTCCACCCCCATATAGCATGCCCCTATTAGGCCTACAGAACCTGGATGAGGAGGAAGAAGAAAATGTGTGACCTCTTTCAGAGGTCAAGAGAGGGAATTGTGGGATTTTTATGTTGTTTTATTAATTAGTATGTTATGTTATAATTCATATGTGCCATTATGCTTTTTGTGCTGAGATATGTGAGAGATTGTCTGTGTGAGTGGAAAGGCTGTTTCAGTTGGGGGTAGGAACAAACCCCTGAAGAGAAAACACACAGAACAGATGGTTTCAATAAACAAGTTGCTCGCTTTATAACTATGTTATATTTAGAGAAAGTGAAAATTAGTATGTTTAAGTAATGAATGCATTTAACCAATTCATGAACAATGGAGTATTGTTGTGTTGTTGAATAATTATGTTTTACATATTTACTGCCTACATTTCATGCTGATTGCTAAAAGTGTTAAAGTTACAAAGATGTCCAAATAAGGACTGTGGAAATTGATTTTGTTCCATTTTATATTTCTTTAATTAATCATTTTATTCTATAAACATTGTGTGTTTCATATATGCACTGAGCTATTATGTAGAAATGAGGTGTTTGTGTTTGAGAGTGGAAAGTTACCAGTTTTTTTGTGTGTGTAAGAAGCTGCAAGGAGGATTAGCGAGGAATTTACGTCTGGAAACTGTTAAGATAAGAGAGAGGCCTGAGGGAGAAAAGCAAACAGGGAACCATGTTATTAACTAATGCTTTAATATTCACAGGATACAATATGCAATGTATTTCTTACTTAATCAGTATTAATCATTGAATAATTGATGTAATAAATATAAGATGTTGTCTTTGATAAATGTGTATTAACCAATGAAATGAAGGTTGCATACAGAATAACCTAATGGGGGCAGGGCAGCTCAACCTTGAAGAACAGAATCTCGTGTGTGTGTGTGTGTGTGTGTGTGTGTGTGTGTGTGTGTGTGTGTGTGTGTGTGTGTGTGTGTGTGTGTGTGTGTGTGTGTGTGTGTGTGTGTGTGTGTGCGTTGGTGCGGCCGGATTATAGAGACATTTTGCCTGAATACATACCGACTCTATGAGGACATACCGTAACAATAAGGACAGGGCTGATGTCCTCATAAGTCTAGCAGCGTAGAACGACGTATAAGGGTCTGACAAACCACCTCCCGCTTTTTCTCAAAATGTCCTAATATGTACGTTTCACCCGATTTCCAGTGTATGCCAGTGTATCATCAGAGTGTATAATCTCCCTCTATTGAAAATTCGGTGGTACTGCAGCCCCACACACATTTCAGCCTTCAATGGACGCGTTTGATTGGTTGAAGGCTTTCCTGCTCAGCGATTGGCTGCACCTGATGTCCGTCAAACTCGAGGCGCTTCTGATTGTCTGCAGGCGTGACGCAGTGAATTTTTAATTACCTAAACTCCATCAAAGTTTCCATCGTGTCGATATTGTCACATGTGCAAGTTGAAGGTAAGTTTAATATATGATTTTTTTTAAAGTTAATTTTATATTTAGTTTTACAATTTGTAACTTTAATGTTTGTATGCACAATGTAGTAAGATACATTAATAAGGCGAATGCGATTGTTAATAAGGCGAATGAGATCGCATTCATTTACTATATCATCATGGTGGGTAGTAAAATTGTTAAATTAAGTGGATGTTTTTTCCAGTTTTTATATTATACAGAAATATGTGAAAATGAAAACAGAAGCGAATGTAATTAAATCGTCACGTCGCATATGGCGTGGTCACGGTTTTAGTCATGCACGTTGCAGCTCTTAAAAACATAATACTGTATAAACAACCGCTTGATATATGTCCTGTAGTGATTCTAGTGTTGTTTGAAAAGTTATAATGTACAATAAGTTGCAGCTTGCTGTGTTTCGCCATCGTAATTTGGCTGTTTAGGACATAGACGTAATTGAGCAGGCGACGCGTCGTTCCAGCTGTACGTTTTATGGTTTTAGTATGATTCAGGAATATATTTTATGTAACTTTAATCTTAACTCAATATTTCTTATTGTTTTAGGTCATAAAACACAAACGTGATACTACTTTACTTGTTTCTTCTGTTGATGGTTTAGGCAATATTACGTGTTATATTGTTTTATATTGTTGTGTTAATTATTTACTTTTCTCCATTTATAATTTTAAGCACAGGTTAATTAGACATTTTTTTTCTAAACAGTACAGTTATAATGTAACCAAAGTCTACTAGGGCCGGTTGCTCTAGCTGGACGTAAAAAAGTTAGGCGTAAGTACTACGTCGGGCTTTCCTATGTCTGGCTTTGTGAAAAAAAATGTATGCCTGTTCGACAATTTAAAACTAAGCAGGACTTTCAAAATCTCTGCCCTGCCCGTCTGGCTATCTTGGGGAGGAAAATATATTTTAATGTTTTTGCTTTGTCTCAGATTTAGTTAGGTAATTATATTGTATGTATTTCTGCGTCCTCTTGTCAGTCATTATCCTCACATAACAAGTGAAACTGTCAGGAAATGAAGTGAAAGCATAAATAAACCCATCCTTTAATGTGCACATCTGATATGCGTGCGACCCTCTGCACGCGCTTAACCGCATTGATATTTAAGATGCCATTTGCATTACTATGGTTACAAATTTACATTTACATTCCCTCAGCTAATAGATGACAAATGAGAGCTGTTCCTTTCTCTTACATCTTTGACCGTGTACTCTCCCTAAAGATGCGTGCATCATGTCTCTACTGAAAAGTAGACACCCTGACTGGTTTTAGCTGGTGGAGCAGGCTGGTTAGGTTTGGTTTAAAGGTTTTTGGGCACTTTTGTTTTGAGCAGGTCTTAGCTGGTCAGGCTGTGTGACCAGCTGACTCACCAGCTTGGCTAAGCTGGTGGCTGGTCTTTTAGGTTGGTAAAGCTAAAAGCATGACCATCTTAAAAAGTTCCTAAACTCCTCTAAAACCAACCTGCTACTCCACCTTAACCAGATAAAACATGGCTGGGAGACCAGAAAAGCCAGCCAACCAGCTTAGGCTAGCTAGTCTTTAGCTGGTCTTTTTAGTAGGGGTGCAGACCCATACCATCAAACACAATCTGCACAGTAACTGAGCGAAACTTTCCCATTTGCATAAAAAAATAATCATTTCTGATTAATTTTAACAGTTCTAAATTAAAACAAAACAAATAACCTTTCATGAAATGTGTCTGCAAAAGCTGAAAGTGAACCGTAACTCGGGTCATTGCCTTTCAAAAGAAAGAGTAGACTTTGAGTAGCTGGAACGAGTTTGAATCCCTTAGGTGTAGGCCCAGCTGGTGCAACCTGCCTCTTATATATTGTTGTTGTAAATCCTCTGTACAATTTTTTTTTGCTACTTCACCTTAAATTACATTTCACATTTTTTACAGTATTTATGTCTTTCAAAGTATAAAGCCATGAGTGTGTTTTTGCATAACAAAATTGTTAATGTTTTTATTTTGATCTTATAGGGAGAGGTGTGTTTGCACTTAAACACATTGAATCATCCACATTTGTTGTAGAATATCGTGGAATACTGTGCCAAAGTAAATATGTTGATGACATTAAAGGCAACTACTTGTTCGATTTCACATGGAATGGAGCACATTATTGGTAAGTTAGCTTTTTTAATCAAATTCAAAGCAAAGAATCTACATGCCAGCAGCAGCAGTAACAACAGTAATAAAGTTTATTTTATTATTACAACGAAGTTCAGCTTTTCCTCCAAATACCAAGCTACCATGCCATTCTGAGGTCTAGAAGGACAGAAGCTTTGCCAGTGATTTTGATATTAGGAACATCGGTTCATGATGGTGATCACTAAGGGGCCGTTCACATTTCATGTATTTTGCGTGCACAAGTTACTTTACATGTAGACTCGTGGCATTCCTGCTCAAATAGGAAGCGACCTGTGATGTTTTCTTTATTCTATATATGTTGGCCTTGCAGTATTATCAGCTTTTTGCAATATTTATATTTTTCAGAATGACGTGACAACAACTAACTAACCAATCAACTTAACCTTTTACTTGTAAACATAGACTTCTTGTTTTGACTTCTGGGGTTGTATGATCTGTCAAGCGGATATTATTGTGACAAAAATAGACACAATGCATGAAGTCACATCACTGAGGCTGTTTCTCAATATGCGTTCTTCAGCGATCTTGCGTCCTCGTGTTCTCGCTCTACGTCATCATTAGCCGTTGAAGTTCAATTGCAATTCTCAAGAACACAAGTACAGAGGATGCATGAAAATACCCAGATGTGTTCTTGATATCGAGGATGATATCAGACTTGTGCACTGAAATCGCTGTACGCCCCAGAAGTCAAAACAATGGCTGAGGAAGGAAGTGCTATGCACAGCGCACGAGAGTGAGATGCTGGTTAAAATAAACGTTTGTTTGTAAACATTTTAAGTATTAAAAACAAAGCGCAAATTTGGTATTTAAAAGTATGTTTTATTGGCATAGAACAACTCATCTTAAATGAGTTTCTTATTTTAGATTATATTATTATTTCCTAACAAAGTATCTAAAATATATATGTATTTGCCATTACAAAATGACATAATAAAAAATAATTTATATAATAATGCAGAGAATGGTATGTTTGTCACTTTATGAATGTTGTAAAGTTGAATCTGGAGAGGTCAGGTGACCAACAGGAAGATCGCACACATCTCAATTCTCAAACGCCGTTCTTTGCGTTCTTGTAATTGAGAAACAGCCTCTATCTATGGAGAGTGCTGATCATGGTTGCTTGACAACAGCAGACGCTATAGAAGCGCAAGAGCCCGAGCACTTTGGATAAAAGGGAGACTGTGGCATGTTCGAGTTTACCCTGTGGACTTAAATATGAAATGTGAATGGCCCCTAAGGTTATTATTTTTCAACTTTGAATAGACAATTCTAGCTTTACTTAGAAAGGTACTGTTATTCAACAAAGACAACTGTCACCGTGTCTATTTGACAATAGGTGTAATAGACTAGACTTAGCCTAATTTGTCAGTCAATATCTTTTGTTCTATTAAACTCATAGTAATAGTTTTTGCATTTTTTTTTATAGCATAGATGCTTCAAAAGAGGATGGATCGCTAGGACGACTGGTGAACGATGATCACAAAAATCCAAACTGCAAAGTCAAGACGGTTGTTGTTGAGGGAAAGCCGCACCTGTGTCTATTTAGTCTAAGAGACATTTGTCCAGATGAAGAAATTACTTACAATTATGGGGATTCCTCTTGGCCCTGGCGTTCAGTAGTAAGTTTCTTTCTCTTGAACTAAAATGGCAAACATGTTGTGCAGTGTGTCCAGATTTTGGATTATTAATTTGTTTTTTATTGAAGAAAATATTATAATGAATTAATAAATGTGTTTTTCCACATCTAGTGTGTACACAGCATGGTAGAAGTGAAAATGCTACAGATATTTAAACTGGTTGTTTGTGTATAGACCGTTTTATTGGACGCATATGCGTTGCGTTCCTGTCTGTGTTTGTTTATCGGTCTGGCAACAAATACCTTGTGGCTAGATACATTTGAGCTATGATTTAAACTAAGGCAATTTACTAATTTATTTTGCTTGTTATCAGAAATAATCTACTCTAGAGGTACTTTGTTGTAATTTAGTTATTGGAAGTTAAGTTTGGGCTACAAAAGCCTTTATGTTGTTGCTGCAGAAATTGTCATATTTTTCACCATGAACATAGCCTTTTAGAATCTGGCATGGCATTTAAAAGAAAAAAAAGAAAGAAATCGTGTTTAAGAGTTATTATGGTGATCACTTGGCAAACATTGTTACTGAATGTTGTTCTTGTCTTCCTCATATTTATAGGAATTGTGTGATGAGATATCGGTGGCCGTAGATGAATCCATTGAGGGTCCTTCCTCATCAAGAAAAGAGAAAGTAAGTGACCATATTTTCTTTCTCTATGATGTCCATAGATTTTCATATGTTGTGTGTGTTTGGGGTGATGGGCACAACACCGACCTGAAATATAAGGACAGCGTTCCTCTATGAGGACGGTCACACACCCTATGATGTCCATTCAGTGTTTCCCACAGGATTTTGAGGAGACTGTGGTGGTGATGATGTCCCCCGCTAATTAGCATATATGTGATGTCATCATGTCGTGTTTGCGTTCGATCTAGTGTTGGCACCTGAAATATGTTTCACTTCTACTCTTTGATCTGTATCTGTATTTGATCTATATTATAGATCAAATTATATTTTAAGCGAATTAAGCTGTTTTAAATAGTGAAATAAAAATGTAAATGGGAATCATGAAAATTCTATTTGTGGGGGCCAGTGTTGATTCTGTGGTGGGCCACCACAAATAAATCCATGTATGGGAAACACTGCCATTTGATTTTCATATGTTGTGTGTGTTTGGGGGGGGGGGGGCACAACACCGACCTGAAATATAAGGACAGCGTTCCTCTATGAGGACTGTCACACACCCTATGATGTCCATTTGATTTTCATATGTTGTGTGTGTTTGGGGGGGGCACAACACCGACCTGAAATATAAGGACAGCGTTCCTCTATGAGGACGGTCACACACCCTATGATGTCCATTTGATTTTCATATGTTGTGTGTGTTTGGGGGGGATGGGCACGACACCGACCTGAAATATAAGGACAGCGTTCCTCTATGAGGACGGTCACACACCCTATGATGTCCATTTGATTTTCATATGTTGTGTGTGTTTGGGGGGGATGGGCAAGACACCGACCTGAAATATAAGGACAGTTTTCCTCTATGAGGACCGTCAAGTTTTTACATATTTGATGAAATGTTGTTGGTTTGGTTATGTGTCAGGTTCATAGATAAGATGTAGAGTCATTATGCACATTTCTGCCCAATAATGTTTTAGATTTGACACTAGCTCTAGTAAATATCTGTCTGTTAGAGAGAAGTATACGGTTAGTTGTTCAAATTTGTCGTGTCTTCAGCTTTTGATGAGGGGTTTGCACTGAGAAAGATTTTCTTCTGTAATATAGGAATTTTAAGTAATATACATTGGGGGAAACTTAAAGGATCAAACTAAAATAACTTGAATTATCTGTAATTTAATAAATGTGATGCTTTAAAAGTGTTTTATGACAACAGCATACAATTGCTTTGTCCATTTTCAGACTTTGGTTGTTCTTGTAGGGAATTTTTATGGTGATCACTTGGCAAACATTGTTACTGAATGTTGTTCTTCTTCCTCATATTTATAGGAATTGTGTGATGAGATATCGGTGGCCGTAGATGAATCCATTGAGGGTCCTTCCTCATCAGGAAAAGAGAAAGTAAGTGACCATATTTTCTTTCTCTATGATGTCCATAGATTTTCATATGTTGTGTGTGTTTGGGGTGATGGGCACAACACCGACCTGAAATATAAGGACAGCGTTCCTCTATGAGGACGGTCACACACCCTATGATGTCCATTTGATTTTCATATGTTGTGTGTGTTTGGGGGGGGGGGCACGACACCGACCTGAAATATAAGGACAGCGTTCCTCTATGAGGACGGTCACACACCCTATGATGTCCATTTGATTTTCATATGTTGTGTGTGTTTGGGGGGGGGGCACAACACCGACCTGAAATATAAGGACAGCGTTCCTCTATGAGGACTGTCACACACCCTATGATGTCCATTTGATTTTCATATGTTGTGTGTGTTTGGGGGGGATGGGCACGACACCAACCTGAAATATAAGGACAGTTTTCCTCTATGAGGACCGTCAAGTTTTTACATATTTGATGAAATGTTGTTGGTTTGGTTATGTGTCAGGTTCATAGATAAGATGTAGAGTCATTATGCACATTTCTGAACAATAATGTTTTAGATTTGACACTAGCTCTAGTAAATATCTGTCTGTTAGAGAGAAGTATACGGTTAGTTGTTCAAATTTGTCCTGTCTTCAGCTTTTGATGAGGGGTTTGCACTGAGAAAGATTTTCTTCTGTAATATAGGAATTTTAAGTAATATTCATTGGGGGAAGCTTAAAGGATCAAACTAAAGAATTTTAATTAACTGTAATTTGATAAATGTGATGCTTTAAAAGTGTTTTATGACAACAGCATACAATTGCTTTGTCCATTTTCAGACTTTGGTTGTTCTTGTAGGGAATTTTTATGGTGATCACTTAGCAAACATTGTTACTGAATGTTGTTCTTGTCTTCCTCATATTTATAGGAATTGTGTGATGAGATATCGGTGGCCGTAGATGAATCCATTGAGGGTCCTTCCTCATCAAGAAAAGAGAATGTAAGTGAGCGTATTTTTCTTTCATGACACTGACTTTATATTAGTTGTTGGAGCTTGGGGAATCATGACAGGCTGTTTTACCAGGATCCCAAACTTTTGAGTAAATTTAGAAAATGGTGGCAAGGTGAAGAGCTATCTAGGCACACCATCTCTATGTTAAGATGAGGGGTACCTTGTCACACCTAGTCTAGACAATACCCTCTATGATGTCCATTTGATTTTCATATGTTGTGTGTGTTTGGGGGGGGATGGGCACGACACCGAACTGAAATATAAGGACAGCGTTCCTCTATGAGGACTGTCACACACCCTATGATGTCCATTTGATTTTCATATGTTGTGTGTGTTTGGGGGGGATGGGCACGACACCAACCTGAAATATAAGGACAGTTTTCCTCTATGAGGACCGTCAAGTTTTTACATATTTGATGAAATGTTGTTGGTTTGGTTATGTGTCAGGTTCATAGATAAGATGTAGAGTCATTATGCACATTTCTGCCCAATAATGTTTTAGATTTGACACTAGCTCTAGTAAATATCTGTCTGTTAGAGAGAAGTATACGGTTAGTTGTTCAAATTTGTCGTGTCTTCAGCTTTTGATGAGGGGTTTGCACTGAGAAAGATTTTCTTCTGTAATATAGGAATTTTAAGTAATATACATTGGGGGAAGCTTAAAGGATCAAACTAAAATAACTTGAATTAACTGTAATTTAATAAATGTGATGCTTTAAAAGTGTTTTATGACAACAGCATACAATTGCTTTGTCCATTTTCAGACTTTGGTTGTTCTTGTAGGGAATTTTTATGGTGATCACTTGGCAAACATTGTTACTGAATGTTGTTCTTGTCTTCCTCATATTTATAGGAATTGTGTGATGAGACATCGGTGGCCGTAGATGAATCCATTGAGGGTCCTTCCTCATCAAGAAAAGAGAAAGTAAGTGACCATATTTTCTTTCTCTATGATGTCCATAGATTTTCATATGTTGTGTGTGTTTGGGGGGGATGGGCACGACACCGACCTGAAATATAAGGACAGCGTTCCTCTATGAGGACGGTCACACACCCTATGATGTCCATTTGATTTTCATATGTTGTGTGTGTTTGGGGGGGATGGGCACGACACCAACCTGAAATATAAGGACAGTTTTCCTCTATGAGGACTGTCAAGTTTTTACATATTTGATGAAATGTTGTTGGTTTGGTTATGTGTCAGGTTCATAGATAAGATGTAGAGTCATTATGCACATTTCTGCCCAATAATGTTTTAGATTTGACACTAGCTCTAGTAAATATCTGCCTGTTAGAGAGAAGGATACGGTTAGTTGTTCAAATTTGTCCTGTCTTCAGCTTTTGATGAGGGGTTTGCACTGAGAAAGATTTTCTTCTGTAATATAGGAATTTTAAGTAATATACATTGGGGGAAGCTTAAAGGATCAAACTAAAATAACTTGAATTATCTGTAATTTAATAAATGTGATGCTTTAAAAGTGTTTTATGACAACAGCATACAATTGCTTTGTCCATTTTCAGACTTTGGTTGTTCTTGTAGGGAATTTTTATGGTGATCACTTGGCAAACATTGTTACTGAATGTTGTTCTTGTCTTCCTCATATTTATAGGAATTGTGTGATGAGATATCGGTGGCCGTAGATGAATCCATTGAGGGTCCTTCCTCATCAGGAAAAGAGAAAGTAAGTGACCATATTTTCTTTCTCTATGATGTCCATAGATTTTCATATGTTGTGTGTGTTTGGGGTGATGGGCACAACACCGACCTGAAATATAAGGACAGCGTTCCTCTATGAGGACTGTCACACACCCTATGATGTCCATTTGATTTTCATATGTTGTGTGTGTTTGGGGGGGATGGGCACGACACCGACCTGAAATATAAGGACAGTTTTCCTCTATGAGGACCGTCAAGTTTTTACATATTTGATGAAATGTTGTTGGTTTGGTTATGTGTCAGGTTCATAGATAAGATGTAGAGTCATTATGCACATTTCTGCCCAATAATGTTTTAGATTTGACACTAGCTCTAGTAAATATCTGTCTGTTTGAGAGAAGTATACGGTTAGTTGTTCAAATTTGTCCTGTCTTCAGCTTTTGATGAGGGGTTTGCACTGAGAAAGATTTTCTTCTGTAATATCTGAATTTTAAGTAATATATATTGGGGGAAGCTTAAAGGATCAAACTAAAGAATTTTAATTAACTGTAATTTAAGAAATGTGATGCTTTGAAAGTATTTTAAGATAACACCTTTGTCCATTTTTTAGATGCCCTTGATGCCCAGACACATGCTTGTTACATTATAAAGTGCAAATTACAATATCATTTTCATTAAAAGCTTAAACTCCTTCCTTGGCCACTGACATTGGTTATTTACAGGGCATCTAAAAATGGACAAAGCAATTGTAAGCTGTTGTGACAAAAGTGACATTTAGGAATAGGAGTTGTGATTTGTCTATCAATGTAAAGTTGATTTTAATACATTACTTTTTTCTTCTTTATTTCTTTATAGTGCCATCATGAAGTTCATTGCGCAGTAATATCCAGTTTGGATTCTTGTGTAAATTGCAGTGGACCCGTTTCTAGTCGAAAATGGCTTGGCTTAACATGCAAATGTAAGTATTTGTATGTAAGTTTTAGAAATCTAAGATTTTTAGAAATCTGGGCCAACTGAAAAGTAAGAACATGAAAAGTATGAGCATGTACAGCACTCAATACTTTTTTGGGGCTCCTTTTGCCTGAATTACTGCAGCAATGCAGCGTGGCATGGGGTCAATCAGTCTGGCAGTGCTCGGGTGTTATAAGAGCCCAGGTTGCTCTGATAGTGACCTTCAGCTCTTTTACATGAATGGTTCTGGCATCTCACATCTTCCTCTTCACAAAAATCTATGGGGTTGAGGTCAGGTGAATTTGCTGGCCAATTAAGAACAGGGATACCATAGTCCTTAAACCAGGTACTGGTAGTTTTGGCACTGTGTGCAGGTGCCAAGTCCTGTTGGATAATGAAATCTGCATCTCCATAAAGTTGGTCAGCAGCAGAAAGCATGAAGGGCTCTAAAACTTTCTGACCCAGGACCTCAGAAAACGCAGTGGACCAACACCAGCAGATAACATGGCACCCCAAAGCATCACTGACTGTAGAAACTTTACACTGGACCTCAAGCAATGTGGATTATGTGCCCCTCCTATCTTCCTCCAGATTCTGGGACCCTGATTTTCAAATGAAATGCAAAATTTACTTTCATCTAAGAACATAACTTTGGACCACTCAGCAGCAGTCCAGTCCTTTTAGTCTTTAGCCCAGGCGAGACGGTTCTGACGCTGTCTGTTGTTCAAGCTTGACACAAGGACCAATTTTATGGAGATGCAGATTTCATTGACCTGCCCACAGTGCCAAAGTTACCAGTACCTGGTTTAAGGACCATGGTATCCCTGTTCTTAATTGGCCAGCAAACTCGCCTTACCTTTACCCCATAGAAAATCTATGGGGTATTGTGAAAAAGAAGATGTGATATGCCACACCCAAAAATACAGAATAGCTGAATGCCACTATCAGAGCAACCTGGGCTTTTATAACACCTGAGCAGTGCCACAGTGTGTAATGAATGAATATAATATACGAGTTTCACTTTTTGAATGGAATTAGTGAAATATATCAACTTTTTGATGATATTCTAATTATATGACCAGCACCTGAATATTTCTACTTTCATTTTTTCAGTGTGTTCAAGATCATGGCACAAAACCTGCTTCATGAAGAATGAGAAATCGGTATATTAATTTCTTTAATCTCACATTGTAAACATTTTAAACTCCGTTATATAAAACCTGTGCTTGAGTAAAGTTTATCTTAAGCATTTTGAAATAATAATGAAAAACGTATTATTGGCTCTTTTTTTTAGATGGATGTTACATTTTCCAGTTCTGAAGAAAGCAGTTCTGATGAAGAGTATACTCCTCACGCTGAAAACAGCATTGATGAATCCTCTGATGAATTCATCCCAGATTCAAGACAAAACAGCGACAGTGGTGATAGTCTAACTATCAATACAAGGAATCCACCATATTGTAAGACCACTCAACTATTTTCAGAGTCTAAGAAGGCAGAGAGTGTGTCTCAACCCACTCACTGTTCATCCACTGAGCAAGATATGGTTAGTGACAAATCCAGCTCTGCTCAAGATCTCGTATGTAATGATCACGACACTACCACAAGGAATATGGAGATGCTTCAGAGTTTTAAGAAAATACCAAAAGAGTCTTGTGATAAACAGTCAAACCTCAAAGACACTTTTTCCACCCACAAAAATTACTGTTATGTGTGCAAGAAACCTCAGTCTAAAATTGCTCGTCACTTTAAAAAGCATGAAGACAGTGAAACGGAAATTGCGGCTGCATTTCTGCTTCCTAAACACTCCAAGGACAGAAAAAGGTTACTTGAGAATCTTCGAAACAGAGGCAACTATGAACATAATCAAGAGGTTATGGCAAATAAGAGTGGACCACTGAAGGTTAGAAGACGACCAGTAAGATCCGAGATCGAATTGAGTACCAAAACATACGTGCACTGCATATACTGTAAAGGCCTGTTTGTTCGCAAGGAGTTGTGGCGCCATACACGGAGATGTTCTTCAAAGATTTGTTCCGAGTCTGAAGCAACTGGTAAGGCTAAAGTTCTAGTTTTGGCTGACATTGCAGAGTCAACATTCTCTCAAGCAATCTCTCCTGAAGTGTGGAAAATCTTGGGAAATATGAAGAATGATGACATTTCATCTGTTGTTCGAAATGATTTTCTCATACTGCAGTTGAGTCAGAGTCTTTACAACAAACACGGAAGTGATCCAACAAAATTTGAATACATCAGACAGAAGGTACGGGAAGTGGGCAGACTCTTGCTAAGCATGAAAAAAAAATTCTCCATACTTAGCTTTGAAGATGCTTTGAAGCCAAACAATTTTTACAAAGTCATTGAGGCCGTGAAAGATGTTGCTGGTTATGAAGAAAAGAGCCACTCGTATAAGACACCAAGTCTTGCGCTAAAGTTAGGACATTCACTTAACAAAATTGCTGACATCATTCTCTGCAGGGCCATCGCAGGAGAGGATGATGCTCTGACGAAAGCAGCAGAGCGATTCAAAAGACTTTGCTCAAGTGAATGGGCAGAACATGTCTCCCATGCTGCTCTTGCTACTTTAAGCAAATCAAAGTTCAACAAACCATCTACCATACCATTCACACATGATGTGCAGCTTCTCCACCAGTGCCTAGAGAAGAAATCAGCTGATGCTTTTGAAAACCTGAAAAACCAAGAGTCTTCACAGGCATACGCAGAACTCACCAAAGTGACACTGGCACAAGTAATCATCTTTAACCGGCGTCGTGCAGGAGAAGTTTCAAAAATGACACTTGAGTGTTTTATGAAAAGAGACCAAACTGAGCTCCACGAGGACATAGCTCTTGGTCTGTCTCCGTTTGAGCAAAAAATGTCCAAGCATTTTAGCAGAGTAGAAATAATGGGCAAAAAAGGGAGAAAAGTTGCTGTTCTGCTAAGCCCTGATCTTGTTGGAGCAATACAACTTCTTGTGGACAAGAGAGATTCATGTGAAGTAGATGGGGACAACCCCTTTCTATTTGCAAGACCAAAGTGTTCAGCCACCAGTTTCTTCAGGGGACAAGACTGCATCAGGCTTTTTGCAAATCAGTGTGGTGCCCAGAACCCTGAATATCTCAGATCTACACAACTCCGTAAGCAGGTTGCAACAATGTCCCAGATTCTTAATCTAAAGGATAATGAGCTGGATCAGCTTGCCAACTTTTTGGGCCATGACATTCGGGTCCATAGAGACTATTATCGGTTGCCAGATGCAACTATAGAAATTGCAAAAATCTCAAAGCTGCTTCTGGCAATGGAGAAAGGAACCCTTGCAAGTTTCCAAGGAAAGTCTCTTAGTGAAATTGAGATTGAAGGTATGTGCATAATTTTATATATATTTGAATAATCTTACAAAGTACCTTACAGGAATATCATTAATTTAGCAATAGCATACATGCAGTCATTGATTAGGTTTACATGTACACTAATAATGCGATTATTTCCAATAATCAGAGTAAGCCTTGCGTTAAACGCCAACACATTAGATTGCATCTAATTTGTAAAATAAGTAAGCATCACAAAGTGGTTATGGGGAAAAGAGATTTAATGAAGGTTCTTATGTAGCATAGTTCTTCAGGAGTGATGTTGTCATGTCAACCTTCTACATTTTTTTTACCTAAAGTTTATACATGATAACAAAAGGCCTGTTAGGACCTCCTACAGGAGGTTGGACTTTCAAGCAGTCTACCCTGAGGAATGGTGTTTCTTAGTTATTCACACTGATCAGTTTCTATAGGCCATACAACTGCAGGCACATATGTTGATTACATCAGGGCAAAGCTGCAATGTAACACATTAGACATTGATTATGCATTTAAAGAAATATTCAAAAACCCACATGCATTTTAGTTAGTGAGGTATAGATGTCATTAAAGCGTTTGCATGGACAAATACTGCGATTAAAAACTACGTATGACACATGTTTTAATATGATTATACTTGATACGATTATGAGCTTAATCAAATTATTTTTATGAAGTATTGTTTTTACATGAGGTCGAGTAAACTTGCAATATTGCCGAAATCCCATTATAATCGCATAATGAGGGAGCATGTAAACGTGGTCATTGTAAAACAAGAGAAAACAAAAATTTTAAATTCCATTGTAAAACGTAAATTCCAAACATGTTTCAAAATAACTGTTGTAAAATTTTTATTGGTGCTTAAAAAGATTGCTTTTTAGACTGCTATTATTGGGTAATTTTAATTAGTTTCATTGCTGACTAAAATGCTAGGAAAGTAACTAATTGGAATCAGAACTTGTATGTAAAGCGTGTGTTTATCATGTGTGCTTTTTTGTAGATGAAATTGATCCTGAATTAGACGACGAAGAAGAAAGTGATGAAGACGGCGAAGAATCGGATTCTCTCCATAGAGTAAATGGTATGTAATAAATTTTAATCATGTGTGCATCAGTAATGTAATGTATTCACTACATGTCTATCTTCAGTCTTCATGCAGACTTGCAAGTGTTATCTTTCTAGTCTACAACCCCAAAACAGAAAAAGTTGGGACACTGTAGAAATTGTGAGTAAAAAAGGAATGGAATAATTTACAAATCTCATAAACTTATATTTTATTCACAGTAGAATATAGATAACGTATCAAATGTTGAAAGTGAGATATTTTGAAATGTCATGCCAAATATTGGCTCATTTTGGATTTCATGAGAGCTACACATTCCAAAAAAAGTTGGGACAGGTAGCAATAAGAGGCCAGAAAATTTAAATGTACAAATTAGGAACAGTTGAAAGACCAATTTGCAACTTATTAGGTCAATTGGCAACATGATTGGGTATAAAAAAGCCTCTCAGATTGGCAGTGTCTCTCAGAGGTCAAGATGGGCAGAGAATCACCAATTCTCCCAATGCTGCGGCGAAAAATAGTTTTCTGAGTTTCTCAGAGAAAAATTGCAATGAGATTGAAGTTATCTTCATCTACGGTGCAAAATATCATCCAAAGATTCAGAGAATCTGGAACAATCTCTGTGCGTAAGGGTCAAGACCGGAAAACCATACCGGATGCCTGTGATCTTCGGGCTCTTAGATGGCACTGCATCACATACAGGAATGCTACTGTAATGGAAATCACAACATGGGCTCTGGAATACTTCCAGAAAACATTGTCAGTGAACACAATCCACCGTGTCATTCGCCGTTGCCAGCTAAAACTCTGTAGGTCAAAAAAGAAGCCATATCTAAACATGATCCAGAAGCACAGGCGTTTTCCCTGGGCAAGGCTCATTTAAAATGGACTTTGGCAAAGTGGAAAACTGTTCTGTGGTCCAACGAATCAAAATTTGAAGTTCTTTTTGAAAAACTGGGATGCCATTTCATCCGGACTAAAGAGGACAATGACAACCCAAGTTGTTATTAGCGCTCTTTTCAGAAGCCTGCATCTCTGATGGTTTGGGGTTGCATGAGTGCGTGTGGCATGGTCAGCTTACACATCTGGAAAGGCACAATCAATGCTGAAAGGTTTATCCAAGTTCTAGATACATATGATCCCATTCAGACGTCGTCTCTTTCAGGGAAGACCTTGCATTTTCCAACATGACAATGCCAGACCACATAGTGCATCAATTACAACATCAAGACTGCATAGAAGAAGGATCTGAGTACTGAAATGGCCAGCCTGCAGTCCAGATCTTTCACCCAAAGAAAAGATTTGGTGCATCATAAAGCGAAAGATGCGACAAAGAAGACCTAAGACAGTTGAGCAACTAGAAGTCTGTATTAGACAAGAATAGGACAACATTCCCATTCCTAAACATTGGTCCTCCTCCAGCTGTTCCTTTATATGCACATTTAACTTTTCCGGCCTCTTATTGCTACCTGTCCCAACTTTTTTTGGAATGTGTAGCTCTCATGAAATCCAAAATGAGCCAATATTTGGCATGACATTTCAAAATATCTTACTTTCAACATTTGATATGTTATCTATATTCTACTGTGAATAAAATATAAGTTTATGAGATTTGTAAATTATTCCATTCCTTTTTTTCTCACAATTTCTACAGTGTCCCAACTTTTTCTGTTTTGGGGTTGTATATGGTTTATAAAAAATAGCAAATTAGCCTAAATAGGAATGTGTCTGATTAACAATGTAAGGAGTTTTGGTACTTTCTTTTGTAGTTTTTAAACATGTAGAGGTACCTAATAATTATGAATAATTTTTGTCTCATTTTTTTACAAATAGAAGTTTCCCTATTTTCAAACACATTTATGCCTGTTAAAGTGTATTCTATAAGCATCTTTTATGTCACTGTTAATTTTATTGCTGCCATATTTGCATTCAGTAACAAAGCATAAATTTAAAGCTTCTGCAGTGCAGTGCAATGCAGAGTGAGATATGAAAGGGGTTATGGTCAGAGGGGATGACTTAAGTGATGCCAATAGTGGGGCAGTGGCAAAGTAATCCTGCTTGCATATACAGAAACAAAGTATTTGGGTTGTCTAGTTTAACTATGCATTTTGTGTTTTTAAATTTAGGAGACAAAAAGAGGGTGGACCATGTAAAGTCGACCCAGGATGAGGAGATTGAAAGTTCCAACGGTATTTTTTGGATTACATTTATATTCAGTTGAAGATGGTTTGCAACTGATTTTGTAGAATAAAAGATTAATAGAATTTTGCTTTTTGCCATAGGAAAACAAAAAATGTCCCCCAATGAACCAGTCAGCTCCACAGGTATGTGTATGTTTATTGTTGTTTTTCACTTTACCTATTTTATGTAATGCGTGTTACAGTTTTTAACATGACACTTGTTTGTTTTCTATAGGAAAACGAAAAATGCCCCCAAATGACCCTGTCAGCTCCACAGGTATGTGTATGTTTATTGTTTTTACTTTGTAACAACCCAATGTTAGGGTTGTTCTTGTGATCCTTGAAACATTTTTCAATTTTCAAAAGGCTGCATTTCTTTGTAAGAATGCTTGAGCCCTTTATAAACTTTCATTTTAAGGTTGTGATCATGTGGACTTAGCGGAGGTGTTTTTGTTTTTTGTTTTGTTTTGCACACTGCTGAGTCGTGCAGGTTATTTGCAAGTTAGAGTAATGTGAAAATAGTGGACGTGGATGTGCTCTGTGGATCTTCCCATGTTTCAGCTTGGTGGTAGGTGCAATGTGGTGAAGGTGTCAAACATCAGAGGTCTTGCTTATTCTCTGGAACACCTGCAATGACACACAAGAGAAAAGGGAAACGTATCTTGCCAAAGAAAGTAGATTATTCACAAACAACTTCTACCTGCAATTAAAACTGTCCCTATTTATTGTTGGCAGGACACAACAGTGTTTACCAGTGGTGGTATGTTTACCTCTTCATCCTCTGATGACATGCTAGAGCCTAAAAACTCTAGTCCCGCAATATATGGACTCTTATAAACACTACTCCCATCTATCCCTCAGTTCTAGGCAGACTAATTGACTCACAATGGCATACATTTAGAACTTGCTCTTCGGGGCCCTGTACTGCCAGGCTGAGTCGTTTGTGCATTGGCATGCCTATGACATTTTATAAATGGACGTCCCTCTGTTTTGCTGAATCTTTCATCAACCACATTTGTTCTCTGGAGGTTCCATTAGGAACTTGCTTAATGTCTTTAGTCAAGTGTCTTTCTTGTTTGGGATTCGTTAATGCCGCTTGTGCACCCCTCTCCTTCACAACTTCATTAACAGCATCATCTGCTAGGGCATCACCTTCTGCTTCTATTGTTGAGTTTTCTCTTGTCTGCTTCTGGTTCAAAAACTCCATCAGGTCTTGGATGAAATGCAACTAGCTGGTGCTGTAGAGAGGGGGTCTTTAGTTTCCCTGAAGCGCAAAAGCTTTTAGTAGAGTTGGTTTTTGTTCCTGCTGAAACCTTCTATCCAGGTGGCCCTCACAACATTTTGGTTTTTTTGGTGATCTCAGGCTGCAATCTTAAAGGTGCAGTGTGTAATTTTAGAAGGATTTCTTGACAGAAATGTCAAGATGGATATGTTATGTGGTTATTACCTTAGAATGAAAAATTTTTTTAGAGATCTCTGGATCTTCAGGCATACCAGTGTCCTTGTTAAATTTTTTTATAATTAAAATAAGAATGTTTTTATAGCTTCCCATCCAGCTTCAATGTTTTCTTGAAACTCACCAACTCGCCTTGAAACTCACCAGCTTTGATGTTGATGCTTTCAGTTAGCTTGTTTTGGTCACTGGCCCTCAAATTGACATTGAGAATGAATGCTCCATCTAATGGGTGTAGTGTGTAGATTTTGTGCAGTCGCTGTAAAACTTGCTAAGTCTTTTGTGGATTCTTGTATACATCTGGTAGTTCCCTTGACCATTTGTCAATCTGCTCAGGTGTTGCTGGCTGGTATGTTCTATGTGGAACATATTTCTTCACCACTTTTGTCACAGTGTGAGTTCGTCTCTCTCCATTCTCCTCCTCGTTGTAAACTTCAGTCCTTCTGTTTTTGCCAATCACAGGAGCGAGCCTGACTGTAGATCTGATCTTTGGAACATAGGTGTGAATAGATGATTCAGCCTCTATATCTAAATCACCACTTTCACAGTGATGTGGTAGCTCTCTCAGCAGAGCCATTGGTTGTTGATTTTCAGTACCTTGTTGTTCAGTCACTTGCTTGTTGCAGCTGCTAGTTTCTTTAGTTAATGTCCTCGCTATGAAACCGTTTTTTGTTTCAATTTGTTTGGAAATCATTCTGGTTTAACAGTTTATCTCTCTTTTCATTTTGCAGTCGTATAACTAATGCTCGAACCTTAACCTTCTCAGCTTCAATCTGACATTGTAGTTTGTCCATCTCACACTTCTGCAGGTGCTGTCGATTTTGTTTGAGCAAAATCACAGACCATCCATCTTTCTTGGTGTTTGTCCTTAAAGCTATAATAGGCAGGACTTGTCTAAAAAACTTTTTTACAAATTTGTTTAAACTGTCTTTATATACCAATACATAAGTAAAATGTAAGTGCTCTGAAAAAGAGAGTATAAAAATCGAGTGTTTGTAGACCTCTCACGACTGTTTAAAACGCAGCAAATTTTTTCTATTCGGGACGAAACAAATTATTGGCTTGCACGACGATCACTCTCTCTCGTGCGACCATGGCTACCACCCCTGTTGCTACAGGATCTGCCCACACATGCGCGCTCGTTGGTGTTTTAAGTGCTCAACGAAGCCTTCAAGGCAGTGCTACCTGGAAGGCACTCCCTGTGCCCCGAGTGTTTCAGCCAATCATAACACTGGCGAGCCTTCCGCCAGCTTCTGGCAGTTTGAGCTCACCGTTGGTCAGGTGGGTAGCACAGATATGGTAAGATAGGAATGTGACTGTATTTAAATTCAGCTCGAAATGTTTCGAGGGTTTAAGTGACGTGTCCGTGGCACGACTTTTTTTCGTGCCAGTTTCACGTATTGGTTACTTAATTGTTTTTCCTATTTTCTTACCATTGTCGCTTGGGATTGGGGTTAGAACAACTTTGTTACATAAAATTACATCCTAACCCCAACTCCAAGTGAAAACATTTTAAAATTCTGACAAATAAACATATAAACCGATGCTTAAAATGACATCCGCATTTATGCCAAACCCCTTGCATGAAAACAGTTTAAAAATCAAACGAAAACCACAAATCTAACGGATAAAACGTGTATCAATGCAACCTGTTTTTAGCTTTGTCTTATAAATGTTATCAAATCAAACTAAATATATTTTAAACTTTACCAGTATCGATATGCTAGCTTGATAGTGAGTACTAAAACCACCCTATTTGTTTATATTCATAGTGATAAAGTTAGGTGTATTATTACATGTGATTCTGACATGATGTTACTAACGTGAGCGGAGAGGAAGGAGCGCGGTTCGTCTCAGGTAAATGCTTCTTCCAGCAGAGCGGTTGGTGCGTTCATGTGTTTTGGGGGGTGGCTTTGGAAGAAGCCCAGAAGGGAGGGGGTGAAGTGAATGTAAATAATAATTAGCTGCGTTTAAAACCGTCGTGAGAGGTATACAGACACTCGATTTTTATACTCTCTTTTTCAGAGTACTTACATTTTACTTATGTATTGGTATATAAAGACAGTTTAAACAAATTTGGAAAGTTTTTTTTTAGACTTACCTGCCTACTCTGCCTTTAAGCACTGTGTCTTTCCATAAGCCCTTTTGATGTCCGGCCAAGCCCATTGTCAACTCTCTGAGTGCTTGATACTGTATTTCCTACAGATGTCATCATGGCATGTCCTTATCTCCAGTCTTTTGTTCAAATATGCATTCAGATTTTCCATCATCGGATCAATGGTTACATTTGGAGGTTCTGTTCCTTGCCGTTCTGTAGTGGGTCTCTCAGGTTAGATCCACAACCATTGTTTTTCATAGACTCAGCAATGACCAGTACAGGAGAAGTACCCTCAGAGATGTGAAAACAAAACTAAATGTGTTGGATCTGTTTAAGGTCCTTATTCAGACTAAACAATTGGTACATACAGACAAACCCACTCAAACATACAATTCTAAAATGTACTCTTAATAACAAAAATTGGTTTGTGCTAACATATTGTTTAGTTCTTAATACTACAATTAAGAAAGCAATAGAACCATAATAAAGTGCATCTACTGTTTGCACACCAATAAACATTAGCCTTCACAGTTTAAACTGTTAAGATCTTTCTGAATCCTACTTCAGAATGCTCAGTTACAGTTTTCTATTTGTCAGTCAAAACTTTCTATATATCTTTCAATGGAAGGCAAATTGACTGGTTATAGACCATCTTTGGCACCCAGTCAAGTCTTAAAATCTTGCAGCAATATCAGTCCCAAGCTATTTCTTATTTTTAACCAAATAGCGGCTACTGATTAGCACCCAGTCAACAATCCTAAAA
Source organism: Paramisgurnus dabryanus (assembly GCF_030506205.2). Lineage (NCBI taxonomy): Eukaryota > Metazoa > Chordata > Actinopteri > Cypriniformes > Cobitidae > Paramisgurnus > Paramisgurnus dabryanus. Next base: position 35,589,878 of record NC_133354.1, read on the forward strand.
TCTATAGCAGCAATATCAGTCCAAAACTATTTCTGTGACTTCTACAGTTTCTGGACGAATTGACCAAATTATTCTGCAACAATTTCTACAGACATTAAGAGAAAGGCCAAAGCTTCTACTTCTACAATCTCTAGATGAACTGACTAAATTGTTTAACAATTTCTACAAACTCCAGAAAAAGGACCAAGCTTAAAATGATTAACAATGCTACACTATGAACATTGGTCTGCTTAATTTTTTAAGTAGTACTTTAAGAGAGCTGATAAGTTTCACTCACCAAATAAAGATTTTAAGACAAATTCGTCAAAGATGTTTTTCCACAAGCACAGTCCACAAACATAGTCGGTTTGTCTTCAGTAATCTTCAAAAACTAGAATCTTGGAAATTCTTCTGCTCTCTTGTAAAATCAGGGCACAGTTGCAACATAACACATCAGACATTGATTGCACATGTAAGAAATATACACAAAATCCTTCACAAAGTAATCCATATATAGAAAGAAACCAAAACAAATAAGTTCAGAAATTAAGTTAATAATATGAAATGACACAGGGAAAAGTATTTAACACAAGAAAGGGCGGTGCAAAAAGACAAATGATTGTCTTTTCACTTCCTTATTATGGCCGATATGTTTGGTCAATTTTCTGTTTTTGCATAATATTTGCTAATGATGAGGACATTTTTGATTATTTTAAATGAAAATAATAAAATCCTCCTTTTCTAGACCTGATAAATTATTTAATCACACAGGCACTGCTTTCTGCTCATTCTGTGTCTCGCAAACATCATGATCATCATTCATTAATCACATTAAATGAGCCCAACTTTTGTGACCTCCCACTGAATGAGATTTGGACCTACTACATCTGCGTTGTTGATACATCTTGTCATACCAGCGCGAATACAGCCACATTGCCGCGTTCCCCCATTTCCGAACATGACGAGGCCTCTTCTTCGTTGGATAACTTTTCTCCCGGGGCATCATGGGATAGTGAAGTGTCTGTTGTATGCACACTTCAAAATCTAACCGGAAGTAGTAGGTCATCCGGGTGTTTTTGGCTTTTCGCCTACTATATAGTATTGAAGTAGGCGGTTTTGGATGCAACAATAGTCGCGAATTCTACAACAACGAAAGAGTATATTGATACACCTTAATTCTACATGGTATTTGGTTTATTTTAAAAGGTGACCTGTCTTCGTAGTGTTAAGAGTGGAAGCTTTTCAGTCTTTTCAGCTTGTCACTATAAATAACTATTTTTCTGCACACAATTGATTTTGCAAAGATATGTTTAAAGATGATACCCTAGATGTTATTGAATAATAATTTAAAGAAAACACAATTTTGACACAAATTCTATTTCTACTTGTTTGTTTGCTTTTTGCAGATGCCAAATCAAGGAGAATTGTGAAAAGGCCATGGACTGCTAATGAAGTGAATGCCGTTATGAAACATTTTAAAGTCCATATTTCAAAGGGACATCTCGCAACAAAGGCAGAGTGTGAGCAGTGCAAGGCTGCAGAGGACCCTGTGCTAGCAGAAAGAACTGTACAAAACATAAGGGATTTCGTGAGGAACCGAGGTTTGATGTTGAAAAAAAATAGTTCTTAGACAGATCATGGTCACCTTCTTTTAAGGTTTGTGGCTTTTGTTACTGTTAAGTTTACAAGTTAAATGACTGGCTGACTATTGTTCTCTTGTTAAAACTTTAAAATCTCTCATTTCCATAGTTAAACCCAGATCGTCCTTACAATACTATTTACATATTTACATACACACACCTAACTAACACCCGATTGAGAAGAAGATTTGGGTTAGCTAGATATCATTCACATACACGCACCTCGGAAACACTTAATTCCTGTCCATGTTAAACCAAAATTGTCCTCATAATCAGGTATTACTTAGGTGTTTGTGTGTGTGTGTGTGTGTATGTACGTGATTGATGTCCAGTTAAACCCAAATTGTCCTCACAATTAGGTGTTACTAAGGTGTGTATGTGATTGTCCATGTAAACCCGAATTGTCCTCACAATTAAGTGTTACGGAGTTGTGTGTGTGTGTGTGTGTATGTGAATGATGTCCAGGTAAACCCAAATTGTCCTCACAATTCAGTGTTACTAAGGTGTGTGTGTATATGTGATTGTCCATGTAAACCCGAATTGTCCTCACAATTAAGTGTTACTGAGTTGTGTGTGTGTGTGTATGTGAATGATGTCCAGGTAAACCCAAATTGTCCTCACAATTAAGTGTTACTAAGGTGTGTGTGTATATGTGATTGTCCATGTAAACCCGAATTGTCCTCACAATTAAGTGTTACTGAGTTGTGTGTGTTTGTGTATGTGATTCATGTCCAGGTAACTCCAAATTGTCCTCACAATTAAGCGTTACTGAGGTGTGTGTTTGTGTATGTGAATGATGTCCAGGTAAATCCAAATTGTCCTCACAATTAAGCGTTACTGAGGTGTGTGTTTGTGTATGTGATTCATGTCCAGGTAAATCCAAATTGTCCTCACAATTAAGCGTTACTGAGGTGTGTGTTTGTGTATGTGAATGATGTCCAGGTAAATCCAAATTGTCCTCACAATTAAGCGTTACTGAGGTGTGTGTTTGTGTATGTGAATGATGTCCAGGTAAATCCAAATTGTCCTCACAATTAAGCGTTACTGAGGTGTGTGTTTGTGTATGTGATTCATGTCCAGGTAAATCCAAATTGTCCTCACAATTAAGCGTTACTGAGGTGTGTGTTTGTGTATGTGAATGATGTCCAGGTAAATCCAAATTGTCCTCACAATTAAGCGTTACTGAGGTGTGTGTTTGTGTATGTGATTCATGTCCAGGTAAATCCAAATGGTCCTCACAATTAAGCGTTACTGAGGTGTGTGTTTGTGTATGTGAATGATGTCCAGGTAAATCCAAATTGTCCTCACAATTAAGCGTTACTGAGGTGTGTGTTTGTGTATGTGATTCATGTCCAGGTAAATCCAAATTGTCCTCACAACTCGGTAACACTTAATTGTGTGTTTGTGTATGTGAATGATGTCCCATTGACCCCAGATTTATTCCCATGAAGGGTTAGTTAGGTGTGAGAGTAAAACACTACAACCCTTATTTTTCTGTTGAAATACCACATACTTTTATAAAATAAATTTTGTTAACCCAAATGTTAATAAAAGGAATTCAAAAGTTTGAGTGTCTGACTCGGGAATGTATGTTATGTTCTTCATTTTATTTTATTTACTTATGTAAAAACGATTTT
>NC_133354.1:35598133-35600633 GCF_030506205.2 Paramisgurnus dabryanus
CTATGTTTTTGCATCCTAAAATTCATTTCATCACGTAATGTATAACCACCAGTGCGTTCTTGGAACCTTCTTTGTATTTGGCTTGGTAACAATTTGTGCCTTGCTTTATATAGCATCTGTACTGATTGAAACTCAACAATGTCATAAAACTTCATGATCTTAGATTTTAAAAATAATGAGTTTGTATGGTCCAAGAACCCAACTTTGTGAATTAATCGGATAACTCTTTTTTGCAACATTACTATTGGTTTTAATGTACTTTTATAAGTACTACCCCATACCACAGAGCAGTAATGTAAGTAAGGCAAAATCAGAGAACAATATAAAGTATGCAAAGCTTTGGTGTTTAAAATATGCTTTACTTTTGCAATTACCGAAATGCTTCTTGAAATTTTAGTACTTACATATTTAATATGAGAGTTCCAAGTAATTATATCATCTATAATAACTCCAAGGAATTTAATTCCATGCACCCGCTCTATAACAACGTCCTCTATCTGAATTACTTCCTGAGCATTAGAATTACCAGGTCCGAATATCATCATTTTGCTTTTTCCCAGATTTAATGATAATTTATTTTCTTTGAACCACTTATTAACACGTTTGAGTTCCAAAGTAACTATTTGACACAGTTGTTTTAAGTCGTTTCCAGACGCAAAAATATTTGTATCATCTGCAAACAAAATAAATCTAAGTATTTGAGATGTTTTACAAATATCATTTATATACATGTTAAACAGTTTTGGGCCCAGTATTGAACCTTGAGGCAAACCACACACGATTTCTTGATAACTTGATTGATAATCTCCTATTTTCACATATTGTTTTCTATTTTCCAAATAACTGATCATCCACTGTAATGCGACTCCTCTAATTCCATAATGTTCTAGCTTATTAATTAAAATATCGTAATTTATTGTGTCAAATGCCTTACTGAGGTCAATAAATAATCCTATTGCATATTTCTTTTTATCTACAGCATTAGTTATTTCATCAATTGTATCAAAGAGTGCATGCGAAGTTGAACAATTATTCCTAAAACCAAACTGATTATCTGAGAGTAATTTATTTATTTCAATAAAACTACTAAGTCTAGAATTAAAAACCTTCTCTAAAATTTTTGAAAATTGCGGTAAAAGTGAAATAGGCCTATAATTAGTAAAGAGATGCTTATCTCCTGCCTTGAACAAAGGAATCACTTTTGCTATTTTCATACCTTCAGGAAATTGGCCAGTTTGCAATGATAAGTTACAAATGAATGTTACCGGCTTACTAATACTTTCAATAACACTTTTTAAGGTCGTCATATCCATATCATAATGATCTGTCGAGGTTTTATTTTTACACCCTCTAACAATGTCCAATATCTCATTTTCCTCAACAGGTATAAGAAACAGCGTTTTAGGATTTGTATCTATTAAATCACAATTGTATCTCTCAACATTTGCAATATTTGCAGCAAGGTTTGGGCCAACATCTACAAAGAATTTGTTAAACCTATCAACTACTGTATTCATATTGTTTATAGTTTTATCCTCATCTCTAAAATATTGTGGGTAATTAATCATTCCAGATTTATTTCTAATTAAATTATTTAAAATATTCCATAAGCCTTTACTATTATTCTTATTGCTATCTAAAAATTTATTGTAATAATCCTGTTTACATTTTCTTATGATACCAGTCAATTTATTTTTGTATTTCTTGTATTTATCCTCCGCTTCTTTTGATCTATATTTTATAAAATTTCTGTAAAGTGAATTTTTTTTTCTACAAGCATTCAACAATCCCTTAGACATCCACTCATTTTCTTTGCACTTTCTTTTTTTACAGTATTTTTTTATTGGACAATTTTTATCATAAACTTTTTGAAATATTCGCATAAACTCATCGTATGCCCTATTAGTATCATTTTCTCTATATACACTACTCCAATCTTGCATTAGTAATTCTTTTTTAAGTGCTTCAGTAGTTTTCTCTGTTTTTACCCTTCCAAACCAATACATAGTATCCTCTTCATTTTTTTTAAATTCATTTTTATTTAATACAAAAACTGGAAGGTGATCAGTGATATCATTTATCATTAGTCCGCTGACTGTGTTACTTTCTATGTCATTGGAAAAAATATTATCAATCAAAGTCGCGCTATGGTTTGTAATTCTACTCGGTTTCGTTATTAGAGGAAACAAGCCTATACTAAATAGAGTATTAATAAATTTGTCAGTCTTTTTATGTTTATTTGGGTTAAACAGATCGATGTTAAGATCACCCCCAACAAACATGAGTTTCTGATTTAAATGTGAAAAGTGTTCCTCCATCCACCTATTAAACACATCTATATTAGACCCCGGTGTTCTATAGATACAACTTACAATTATATTTTTCTTTTTTGCCCTTAAAATTTCAATAGTAAGACATTCTAGTATATCATCCACCACCATCGTCATATTTCCAATCATTTTATAACCATAATTTACATCTACAAACATAGCTACGCCCC